>NW_028127729.1:0-71910 GCF_965231255.1 Vanellus vanellus
CCCCAGACAATTTGGTCCTCTCTGCTTTCCTGCGGACTCCAGCCTCAAAAGCACCGGTTTTCGCTTTCGGCGCCCTCCGGAGCAAAAAAGACAAACGTCCAGATTTTGCTGCCACAGCAAAGGTGGCAGCGGGGAAAAGTGATGCTGGTCCTCACTGCCTCCTGGAACCCCTTCAAATGCCCCAGACAATTTGGCCCTCTCTGCTTTCCTGCGGACTCCAGCCTCAAAAGCACCTGTTTTCGCTTTCGGCGCTGTTTGGAGCAAAAAAGACAAACGTCCAGCTTTTGCTGCCACAGCAAAGGTGGCAGCGGGGAAAAGTGATGCTGGTCCTCACTGCCTCCTGGAACCCCTCCAAATTCCCCAGACAATTTGGCCCTCTCTGCTTTCCTGCGGACTCCATCCTCAAAAGCACCTGTTTTCGCTTTCGGCGGTGTTTGGAGCAAAAAAGACAAACGTCCAGCTTTTGCTGCCACAGCAAAGGTGGCAGCGGGGAAAAGTGATGCTGGTCCTCACTGCCTCCTGGAACCCCTTCAAATGCCCCAGACAATTTGGCCCTCTCTGCTTTCCTGCGGACTCCAGACACAAAAGCACCTGTTTTCGCTTTCGGCGGTGTTTGGAGCAAAAAAGACAAACGTCCAGCTTTTGCTGCCACAGCAAAGGTGGTAGCGGGGAAAAGTGATGCTGGTCCTCACTGCCTCCTGGAACCCCTTCAAATGCCCCAGATAAATTTGGCCCTCTCTGCTTTCCTGCGGACTCCATCCTCAAAAGCACCTTTTTTCACTTTCGGCGGTGTTTGGAGCAAAAAAGACAAACGTCCAGCTTTTGCTGCCACAGCAAAGATGCCAGCGGGGAAAAGTGATGCTGGTCCTCACTGCCTCCTGGAACCCCTTCAAATGCCCCAGACAATTTGGCCCTCTCTGCTTTCCTGCGGACTCCATCCTCAAAAGCACCTGTTTTCGCTTTCGGCGGTGTTTGGAGCAAAAAAGACAAACGTCCAGCTTTTGCTGCCACAGCAAAGGTGGCAGTGGGGAAAAGTTATGCTGGTCCTCACTGCCTCCTGGAACCCCTTCAAATGCCCCAGACAATTTGGCCCTCTCTGCTTTCCTGCGGACTCCAGCCTCAAAAGCACCTGTTTTCGCTTTCGGCGCTGTTTGGAGCAAAAAAGACAAACGTCCAGCTTTTGCTGCCACAGCAAAGGTGGCAGTGCGGAAAAGTGATGCTGGTCCTCACTGCCTCCTGGAACCCCTTCAAATACCCCAGATGAATTTGGCCCTCTCTGCTTTCCTGCGGACTCCATCCTCAAAAGCACCTTTTTTCGCTTTCGGAGATGTTTGGAGCAAAAAAGACAAACGTCCAGCTTTTGCTGCCACAGCAAAGGTGGCAGCGGGGAAAAGTGATGCTGGTCCTCACTGCCTCCTGGAACCCCTTCAAATGCCCCAGACAATTTGGCCCTCTCTGCTTTCCTGCGGACTCCATCCTCAAAAGCACCTGTTTTCGCTTTCGGAGCTGTTTGGAGCAAAAAAGACAAACGTCCAGCTTTTGCTGCCACAGCAAAGGTGCCAGCGGGGAAAAGTGATGCTGGTCCTCACTGCCTCCTGGAACCCCTTCAAATGCCCCAGACAATTTGGCCCTCTCTGCTTTCCTGCGGACTCCATCCTCAAAAGCACCTGTTTTCGCTTTCGGCGCTGTTTGGAGCAAAAAAGACAAACTTCCAGCTTTTGCTGCCACAGCAAAGGTGGCAGCGGGGAAAAGTGATGCTGGCCCTCACTGCCTCCTGGAACCCCTTCAAATGCCCCAGATAATTTGGCCCTCTCTGCTTTCCTGCGGACTCCATCCTCAAAAGCACCTTTTTTCATTTACGGCGCCCTCCGGAGCAAAAAAGACAAACGTCCAGCTTTTGCTGCCACAGCAAAGGTGGCAGCGGGGAAAAGTGATGCTGGTTCTCACTGCCTCCTGGAACCCCTTCAAATGCCCCAGACAATTTGGCCCTCTCTGCTTTCCTGCGGACTCCATCCTCAAAAGCACCTGTTTTCGCTTTCGGCGGTGTTTGGAGCAAAAACGAAAAACGTCCAGCTTTTGCTGCCACAGCAAAGGTGGCAGCGGGGAAAAGTGATGCTGGTCCTCACTGCCTCCTGGAACCCCTTCAAATGCCCCAGACAATTTGGCCCTCTCTGCTTTCCTGCGGACTCCATCCTCAAAAGCACCTGTTTTCGCTTTCGGTGGTGTTTGGAGCAAAAAAGACAAACGTCCAGCTTTTGCTGCCACAGCAAAGGTGCCAGCGGGGAAAAGTGATGCTGGTCCTCACTGCCTCCTGGAACCCCTTCAAATGCCCCAGACAATTTGGCCCTCTCTGCTTTCCTGCGGACTCCATCCTCAAAAGCACCTGTTTTCGCTTTCGGCGGTGTTTGGAGCAAAAACGAAAAACGTCCAGCTTTTGCTGCCACAGCAAAGGTGGCAGCGGGGAAAAGTGATGCTGGTCCTCACTGCCTCCTGGAACCCCTTCAAATGCCCCACACAATTTGGCCCTCTCTGCTTTCCTGCAGACTCCAGCCTCAAAAGCACCTGTTTTCGCTTTCGGCGCTGTTTGGAGCAAAAAAGACAAACGTCCAGCTTTTGCTGCCACAGCAAAGGTGGAAGCGGGGAAAAGTGATGCTGGTCCTCACTGCCTCCTGCAACCCCTTCAAATGCCCCAGACAATTTGGCCCTCTCTGCTTTCCTGCGGACTCCATCCTCAAAAGCACCTGTTTTCGCTTTCGGCGCTGTTTGGAGCAAAAAGACAAATGTCCAGCTTTTGCTGCCACAGCAAAGGTGGCAGCGGGGAAAAGTGATGCTGGTCCTCACTGCCTCCTGGAACCCCTTCAAATGCCCCAGACAATTTGGCCCTCTCTGCTTTCCTGCGGACTCCATCCTCAAAAGCACCTGTTTTCGTTTTCGGCGGTGTTTGGAGCAAAAAAGACAAACGTCCAGCTTTTGCTGCCACAGCAAAGGTGGCAGCGGGGAAAAGTGATGCTGGTCCTCACTGCCTCCTGGAACCCCTTCAAATGCCCCAGACAATTTGGCCCTCTCTGCTTTCCTGCGGACTCCATCCTCAAAAGCACCTGTTTTCATTTACGGCGCCCTCCGGAGCAAAAAAGACAAACGTCCAGCTTTTGCTGCCACAGCAAAGGTGCCAGCGGAAAAAAGTGATGCTGGTCCTCACTGCCTCCTGGAACCCCTTCAAATGCCCCAGACAATTTGGCCCTCTCTGCTTTCCTGCGGACTCCATCCTCAAAAGCACCTGTTTTCGCTTTCGGTGCTCTCCGGAGCAAAAAAGACAAACATCCAGCATTTGTTGCCACAGCAAAGGTGCCAGCGGGGAAAAGTGATGCTGGTCCTCACTGCCTCCTGGAACCCCTTCAAATGCCCCAGACAATTTGGCCCTCTCTGCTTTCCTGCGGACTCCATCCTCAAAAGCACCTGTTTTCGCTTTCGGCGGTGTTTGGAGCAAAAAAGACAAACGTCCAGCTTTTGCTGCCACAGCAAAGGTGGCAGCGGGGAAAAGTGATGCTGGTCCTCACTGCCTCCTGGAACCCCTTCAAATGCCCCAGACAATTTGGCCCTCTCTGCTTTCCTGCGGACTCCAGCCTCAAAAGCACCTTTTTTCACTTTCGGCGACCTCCGGAGCAAAAAAGACAAACGTCCAGCTTTTGCTGCCACAGCAAAGGTGGCAGCGAGGAAAAGAGATGCTGGTCCTCACTGCCTCCTGGAACCCCTTCAAATGCCCCAGACAATTTGGCCCTCTCTGCTTTCCTGCGGACTCCATCCTCAAAAGCACCTGTTTTCGCTTTCGGCGGTGTTTGGAGCAAAAAAGACAAACGTCCAGCTTTTGCTGCCACAGCAAAGGTGCCAGCGGGGAAAAGTGATGCTGGTCCTCACTGCCTCCTGCAACCCCTTCAAATGCCCCAGACAATTTGGCCCTCTCTGCTTTCCTGCGGACTCCATCCTCAAAAGCACCTGTTTTCGCTTTCGGCGGTGTTTGGAGCAAAAAAGACAAACGTCCAGCTTTTGCTGCCACAGCAAAGGTGGCAGTGGGGAAAAGTGATGCTGGTCCTCACTGCCTCCTGGAACCCCTTCAAATGCCCCAGACAATTTGGTCCTCTCTGCTTTCCTGCGGACTCCAGCCTCAAAAGCACCGGTTTTCGCTTTCGGCGCCCTCCGGAGCAAAAAAGACAAACGTCCAGATTTTGCTGCCACAGCAAAGGTGGCAGCGGGGAAAAGTGATGCTGGTCCTCACTGCCTCCTGGAACCCCTTCAAATGCCCCAGACAATTTGGCCCTCTCTGCTTTCCTGCGGACTCCATCCTCAAAAGCACCTTTTTTCACTTTCGGCGCTGTTTGGAGCAAAAAGACAAATGTCCAGCTTTTGCTGCCACAGCAAAGGTGCCAGCGGGGAAAAGTGATGCTGGTCCTCACTGCCTCCTGGAACCCCTTCAAATGCCCCAGACAATTTGGCCCTCTCTGCTTTCCTGCGGACTCCATCCTCAAAAGCACCTTTTTTCGCTTTCGGCGCCCTCCGGAGCAAAAAAGACAAACGTCCAGCTTTTGCTGCCACAGCAAAGGTGGCAGCGGGGAAAAGTGATGCTGGTCCTCACTGCCTCCTGGAACCCCTTCAAATGCCCCAGACAATTTGGCCCTCTCTGCTTTCCTGCGGACTCCAGCCTCAAAAGCACCTGTTTTCGCTTTCGGCGCTGTTTGGAGCAAAAAAGACAAACGTCCAGCTTTTGCTGCCACAGCAAAGGTGGCAGCGGGGAAAAGTGATGCTGGTCCTCACTGCCTCCTGGAACCCCTCCAAATTCCCCAGACAATTTGGCCCTCTCTGCTTTCCTGCGGACTCCATCCTCAAAAGCACCTGTTTTCGCTTTCGGCGGTGTTTGGAGCAAAAAAGACAAACGTCCAGCTTTTGCTGCCACAGCAAAGGTGGCAGCGGGGAAAAGTGATGCTGGTCCTCACTGCCTCCTGGAACCCCTTCAAATGCCCCAGACAATTTGGCCCTCTCTGCTTTCCTGCGGACTCCAGACACAAAAGCACCTGTTTTCGCTTTCGGCGGTGTTTGGAGCAAAAAAGACAAACGTCCAGCTTTTGCTGCCACAGCAAAGGTGGTAGCGGGGAAAAGTGATGCTGGTCCTCACTGCCTCCTGGAACCCCTTCAAATGCCCCAGATAAATTTGGCCCTCTCTGCTTTCCTGCGGACTCCATCCTCAAAAGCACCTTTTTTCACTTTCGGCGGTGTTTGGAGCAAAAAAGACAAACGTCCAGCTTTTGCTGCCACAGCAAAGATGCCAGCGGGGAAAAGTGATGCTGGTCCTCACTGCCTCCTGGAACCCCTTCAAATGCCCCAGACAATTTGGCCCTCTCTGCTTTCCTGCGGACTCCATCCTCAAAAGCACCTGTTTTCGCTTTCGGCGGTGTTTGGAGCAAAAAAGACAAACGTCCAGCTTTTGCTGCCACAGCAAAGGTGGCAGTGGGGAAAAGTTATGCTGGTCCTCACTGCCTCCTGGAACCCCTTCAAATGCCCCAGACAATTTGGCCCTCTCTGCTTTCCTGCGGACTCCAGCCTCAAAAGCACCTGTTTTCGCTTTCGGCGCTGTTTGGAGCAAAAAAGACAAACGTCCAGCTTTTGCTGCCACAGCAAAGGTGGCAGTGCGGAAAAGTGATGCTGGTCCTCACTGCCTCCTGGAACCCCTTCAAATACCCCAGATGAATTTGGCCCTCTCTGCTTTCCTGCGGACTCCATCCTCAAAAGCACCTGTTTTCGCTTTCGGAGATGTTTGGAGCAAAAAAGACAAACGTCCAGCTTTTGCTGCCACAGCAAAGGTGGCAGCGGGGAAAAGTGATGCTGGTCCTCACTGCCTCCTGGAACCCCTTCAAATGCCCCAGACAATTTGGCCCTCTCTGCTTTCCTGCGGACTCCATCCTCAAAAGCACCTGTTTTCGCTTTCGGAGCTGTTTGGAGCAAAAAAGACAAACGTCCAGCTTTTGCTGCCACAGCAAAGGTGCCAGCGGGGAAAAGTGATGCTGGTCCTCACTGCCTCCTGGAACCCCTTCAAATGCCCCAGACAATTTGGCCCTCTCTGCTTTCCTGCGGACTCCATCCTCAAAAGCACCTGTTTTCGCTTTCGGCGCTGTTTGGAGCAAAAAAGACAAACTTCCAGCTTTTGCTGCCACAGCAAAGGTGGCAGCGGGGAAAAGTGATGCTGGCCCTCACTGCCTCCTGGAACCCCTTCAAATGCCCCAGATAATTTGGCCCTCTCTGCTTTCCTGCGGACTCCATCCTCAAAAGCACCTTTTTTCATTTACGGCGCCCTCCGGAGCAAAAAAGACAAACGTCCAGCTTTTGCTGCCACAGCAAAGGTGGCAGCGGGGAAAAGTGATGCTGGTCCTCACTGCCTCCTGGAACCCCTTCAAATGCCCCAGACAATTTGGCCCTCTCTGCTTTCCTGCGGACTCCATCCTCAAAAGCACCTGTTTTCGCTTTCGGTGGTGTTTGGAGCAAAAAAGACAAACGTCCAGCTTTTGCTGCCACAGCAAAGGTGCCAGCGGGGAAAAGTGATGCTGGTCCTCACTGCCTCCTGGAACCCCTTCAAATGCCCCAGACAATTTGGCCCTCTCTGCTTTCCTGCGGACTCCATCCTCAAAAGCACCTGTTTTCGCTTTCGGCGGTGTTTGGAGCAAAAACGAAAAACGTCCAGCTTTTGCTGCCACAGCAAAGGTGGCAGCGGGGAAAAGTGATGCTGGTCCTCACTGCCTCCTGGAACCCCTTCAAATGCCCCACACAATTTGGCCCTCTCTGCTTTCCTGCAGACTCCAGCCTCAAAAGCACCTGTTTTCGCTTTCGGCGCTGTTTGGAGCAAAAAAGACAAACGTCCAGCTTTTGCTGCCACAGCAAAGGTGGAAGCGGGGAAAAGTGATGCTGGTCCTCACTGCCTCCTGCAACCCCTTCAAATGCCCCAGACAATTTGGCCCTCTCTGCTTTCCTGCGGACTCCATCCTCAAAAGCACCTGTTTTCGCTTTCGGCGCTGTTTGGAGCAAAAAGACAAATGTCCAGCTTTTGCTGCCACAGCAAAGGTGGCAGCGGGGAAAAGTGATGCTGGTCCTCACTGCCTCCTGGAACCCCTTCAAATGCCCCAGACAATTTGGCCCTCTCTGCTTTCCTGCGGACTCCATCCTCAAAAGCACCTGTTTTCGTTTTCGGCGGTGTTTGGAGCAAAAAAGACAAACGTCCAGCTTTTGCTGCCACAGCAAAGGTGGCAGCGGGGAAAAGTGATGCTGGTCCTCACTGCCTCCTGGAACCCCTTCAAATGCCCCAGACAATTTGGCCCTCTCTGCTTTCCTGCGGACTCCATCCTCAAAAGCACCTGTTTTCGCTTTCGGCGCCCTCCGGAGCAAAAAAGACAAACGTCCAGCTTTTGCTGCCACAGCAAAGGTGGCAGCGGGGAAAAGTGATGCTGGTCCTCACTGCCTCCTGGAACCCCTTCAAATGCCCCAGACAATTTGGCCCTCTCTGCTTTCCTGCGGACTCCATCCTCAAAAGCACCTGTTTTCGCTTTCGGCGCTGTTTGGAGCAAAAAAGACAAACGTCCAGGTTTTGCTGCCACAGCAAAGGTGGCAGTGGGGAAAAGTGATGCTGGTCCTCACTGCCTCCTGGAACCCCTTCAAATGCCCCAGACAATTTGGCCCTCTCTGCTTTCCTGCGGACTCCATCCTCAAAAGCACCTGTTTTCGCTTTCGGCGGTGTTTGGAGCAAAAAAGACAAACGTCCAGCTTTTGCTGCCACAGCAAAGGTGGCAGCGGGGAAAAGTGATGCTGGTCCTCACTGCCTCCTGGAACCCCTTCAAATGCCACAGACAATTTGGCCCTCTCTGCTTTCCTGCGGACTCCAGCCTCAAAAGCACCTGTTTTCGCTTTCGGAGCTGTTTGGAGCAAAAAGACAAACGTCCAGCTTTTGCTGCCACAGCAAAGGTGGCAGTGGGGAAAAGTGATGCTGGTCCTCACTGCCTCCTGGAACCCCTTCAAATGCCCCAGATAATTTGGCCCTCTCTGCTTTCCTGCGGACTCCATCCTCAAAAGCACCTTTTTCGCTTTCCGCGGCGTTTGGAGCAAAAAAGACAAACGTCCAGCTTTTGCTGCCACAGCAAAGGTGGCAGCGGGGAAAAGTGATGCTGGTCCTCACTGCCTCCTGGAACCCCTTCAAATGCCCCAGACAATTTGGCCCTCTCTGCTTTCCTGCGGACTCCATCCTCAAAAGCACCTGTTTTCGCTTTCGGCGGTGTTTGGAGCAAAAAAGACAAACGTCCAGCTTTTGCTGCCACAGCAAAGGTGGCAGTGGGGAAAAGTGATGCTGGTCCTCACTGCCTCCTGGAACCCCTTCAAATGCCCCAGACAATTTGGCCCTCTCTGCTTTCCTGCGGACTCCATCCTCAAAAGCACCTGTTTTCGCTTTCGGAGCTGTTTGGAGCAAAAAAGACAAACGTCCAGCTTTTGCTACCACAGCAAAGGTGCCAGCGGGGAAAAGTGATGCTGGTCCTCACTGCCTCCTGGAACCCCTCCAAATTCCCCAGACAATTTGGCCCTCTCTGCTTTCCTGCGGACTCCATTCTCAAAAGCACCTGTTTTCGCTTTCGGCGCTGTTTGGAGCAAGAAAGACAAACGTCCAGCTTTTGCTGCCACAGCAAAGGTGGCAGCGGGGAAAAGTGATGCTGGTCCTCACTGCCTCCTGGAACCCCTTCAAATGCCCCAGACAATTTGGCCCTCTCTGCTTTCCTGCGGACTCCATCCTCAAAAGCACCTGTTTTCGCTTTCTGCGGTGTTTGGAGCAAAAACGAAAAACGTCCAGCTTTTGCTGCCTCAGCAAAGGTGCCAGTGGGGAAAAGTGATGCTGGTCCTCACTGCCTCCTGGAACCCCTTCAAATGCCCCACACAATTTGGCCCTCTCTGCTTTCCCGCGGACTCCATCCTCAAAAGCACCTGTTTTCGTTTTCGGCGGTGTTTGGAGCAAAAAAGAGAAACGTCCAGCTTTTGCTGCCACAGCAAAGGTGGCAGCGGGGAAAGTGATGCTGGTCCTCACTGCCTCCTGGAACCCCTTCAAATACCCCAGACAATTTGGCCCTCTCTGCTTTCCTGCGGACTCCAGCCTCAAAAGCACCTGTTTTCGCTTTCGGCGCTGTTTGGAGCAAAAAAGACAAACGTCCAGCTTTTGCTGCCACAGCAAAGGTGGCAGTGGGGAAAAGTGATGCTGGGTCCTCACTGCCTCCTGGAACCCCTTCAAATGCCCCAGACAATTTGGCCCTCTCTGCTTTCCTGCGGACTCCATCCTCAAAAGCACCTGTTTTCGCTTTCGGCGGTGTTTGGAGCAAAAAAGACAAACGTCCAGCTTTTGCTGCCACAGCAAAGGTGGCAGCGGGGAAAAGTGATGCTGGTCCTCACTGCCTCCTGGAACCCCTTCAAATGCCCCAGACAATTTGGCCCTCTCCTGCTTTCCTGCGGACTCCATCCTCAAAAGCACCTTTTTTCGCTTTCGGAGCTGTTTGGAGCAAAAAAGACAAACGTCCAGCTTTTGCTGCCACAGCAAAGGTGGCAGCGGGGAAAAGTGATGCTGGTCCTCACTGCCTCCTGGAACCCCTTCAAATGCCCCAGACAATTTGGCCCTCTCTGCTTCCTGCGGACTCCATCCTCAAAAGCACCTGTTTTCGTTTTCGGCGGTGGTTTGGAGCAAAAAGACAAACGTCCAGCTTTTGCTGCCACAGCAAAGGTGCCAGCGGGGAAAAGTGATGCTGGTCCTCACTGCCTCCTGGAACCCCTTCAAATGCCCAGACAATTTTGGCCCTCTCTGCTTTCCTGCGGACTCCATCCTCAAAAGCACCTGTTTTCGCTTTCGGCGCCCTCCGGAGCAAAAAAGACAAACGTCCAGCTTTTGCTGCCACAGCAAAGGTGGCAGCGGGGAAAAGTGATGCTGGTCCTCACTGCCTCCTGGAACCCCTTCAAATGCCCCAGACAATTTGGCCCTCTCTGCTTTCCTGCGGACTCCATCCTCAAAAGCACCTGTTTTCGCTTTCGGCGCTGTTTGGAGCAAAAAAGACAAACGTCTAGCTTTTGCTGCCACAGCAAAGGTGGCAGCGGGGAAAAGTGATGCTGGTCCTCACTGCCTCCTGGAAACCCCTCCAAATGCCCCAGACAATTTGGCCCTCTCTGCTTTCCTGCGGACTCCATCCTCAAAAGCACCTGTTTTCGCTTTCGGCGCTGTTTGGAGCAAAAAAGACAAACTTCCAGCTTTTGCTGCCACAGCAAAGGTGGCAGTGGGGAAAAGTGATGCTGGTCCTCACTGCCTCCTGGAACCCCTTCAAATGCCCCAGACAATTTGGCCCTCTCTGCTTTCCTGCGGACTCCAGCCTCAAAAGCACCTGTTTTCGCTTTCGGCGGTGTTTGGAGCAAAAAAGACAAACGTCCAGCTTTTGCTGCCACAGCAAAGGTGGCAGCGGGAAAAGTGATGCTGGTCCTCACTGCCTCCTGGAACCCCTTCAAATGCCACAGACAATTTGGCCCTCTCTGCTTTCCTGCGGACTCCAGCCTCAAAGCACCTGTTTTCGCTTTCGGAGCTGTTTGGAGCAAAAAAGACAAACGTCCAGCTTTTGCTGCCACAGCAAAGGTGGCAGTGGGGAAAAGTGATGCTGGTCCTCACTGCCTCCTGGAACCCCTTCAAATGCCCCAGACAATTTGGCCCTCTCTGCTTTCCTGCGGACTCCATCCTCAAAAGCACCTTTTTTCGCTTTCCGCGGTGTTTGGAGCAAAAAAGACAAACGTCCAGCTTTTGCTGCCACAGCAAAGGTGGCAGCGGGGAAAAGTGATGCTGGTCCTCACTGCCTCCTGGAACCCCTTCAAATGCCCCAGACAATTTGGCCTCTCTGCTTTCCTGCGGACTCCATCCTCAAAAGCAACCTGTTTTCGCTTTCGGCCGGTGTTTGGAGCAAAAAAGACAAACGTCCAGCTTTTGCTGCCACAGCAAAGGTGGCAGTGGGGAAAAGTGATGCTGGTCCTCACTGCCTCCTGGAACCCCTTCAAATGCCCCAGACAATTTGGCCCTCTCTGCTTTCCTGCGGACTCCATCCTCAAAAGCACCTGTTTTCGCTTTCGGAGCTGTTTGGAGCAAAAAAGACAAACGTCCAGCTTTGCTACCACAGCAAAGGTGCCAGTGGGGAAAAGTGATGCTGGTCCTCACTGCCTCCTGGAACCCCTCCAAATTCCCCAGACAATTTGGCCCTCTCTGCTTTCCTGCGGACTCCATTCTCAAAAGCACCTGTTTTCGCTTTCGGCGCTGTTTGGAGCAAGAAAGACAAACGTCCAGCTTTTGCTGCCACAGCAAAGGTGGCAGCGGGTAAAAGTGATGCTGGTCCTCACTGCCTCCTGGAACCCCTTCAAATGCCCCAGACAATTTGGCCCTCTCTGCTTTCCTGCGGACTCCATCCTCAAAAGCACCTGGCTTCGCTTTCTGCGGTGTTTGGAGCAAAAACGAAAAACGTCCAGCTTTTGCTGCCTCAGCAAAGGTGCCAGTGGGGAAAAGTGATGCTGGTCCTCACTGCCTCCTGGAACCCCTTCAAATGCCCCAGACAATTTGGCCCTCTCTGCTTTCCCGCGGACTCCATCCTCAAAAGCACCTGTTTTCGTTTTCGGCGGTGTTTGGAGCAAAAAAGAGAAACGTCCAGCTTTTGCTGCCACAGCAAAGGTGGCAGCGGGGAAAAGTGATGCTGGTCCTCACTGCCTCCTGGAACCCCTTCAAATGCCCCAGACAATTTGGCCCTCTCTGCTTTCCTGCGGACTCCAGCCTCAAAAGCACCTGTTTTCGCTTTCGGCGCTGTTTGGAGCAAAAAAGACAAACGTCCAGCTTTTGCTGCCACAGCAAGGTGGCAGTGGGGAAAAGTGATGCTGGTCCTCACTGCCTCCTGGAACCCCTTCAAATGCCCAGACAATTTGGCCCTCTCTGCTTTCCTGCGGACTCCATCCTCAAAAGCACCTGTTTTCGCTTTCGGCGGTGTTTGGAGCAAAAAAGACAAACGTCCAGCTTTTGCTGCCACAGCAAAAGGTGCCAGCGGGGAAAAGTGATGCTGGTCCTCACTGCCTCCTGGAACCCCTTCAAATGCCCCAGACAATTTGGCCCTCTCTGCTTTCCTGCGGACTCCATCCTCAAAAGCACCTTTTTTCGCTTTCGGAGCTGTTTGGAGCAAAAAAGACAAACGTCCAGCTTTTGCTGCCACAGCAAAGGTGGCAGCGGGGAAAAGTGATGCTGGTCCTCACTGCCTCCTGGAACCCCTTCAAATGCCCCAGACAATTTGGCCCTCTCAGCTTTCCTGCGGACTCCATCCTCAAATGCACCTTTTATCGCTTTCGGCGCTATCCGGAGCAAAAAAGACAAACGTCCAGCTTTTGCTGCCACAGCAAAGGTGCCAGCGGGGAAAAGTGATGCTGGTCCTCACTGCCTCCTGGAACCCCTTCAAATGCCCCACACAATTTGGCCCTCTCTGCTTTCCTGCGGACTCCATCCTCAAAAGCACCTGTTTTCGCTTTCGGCGGTGTTTGGAGCAAAAAAGACAAACGTCCAGCTTTTGCTGCCACAGCAAAGGTGCCAGCGGGGAAAAGTGATGCTGGTCCTCACTGCCTCCTGGAACCCCTTCAAATGCCCCAGACAATTTGGCCCTCTCTGCTTTCCTGCGGACTCCATCCTCAAAAGCACCTGTTTTCACTTTCGGCGCCCTCCGGAGCAAAAAAGATAAACGTCCAGCTTTTGCTGCCACAGCAAAGGTGGCAGCGGGGAAAAGTGATGCTGGTCCTCACTGCCTCCTGGAACCCTTCAAATGCCCCAGACAATTTGGCCCTCTCTGCTTTCCTGCGGACTCCAGCCTCAAAAGCACCTGTTTTCGCTTTCGGCGCTGTTTGGAGCAAGAAAGACAAACGTCCAGCTTTTGCTGCCACAGCAAAGGTGCCAGCAGGGAAAAGTGATGCTGGTCCTCACTGCCTCCTGGAACCCCTTCAAATGCCCCAGATAATTTGGCCCTCTCTGCTTTCCTGCGGACTCCATCCTCAAAAGCACCTTTTTTCATTTACGGCGCCCTCCGGAGCAAAAAAGACAAACGTCCAGCTTTTTCTGCATCAGCAAAGGTGGCAGCGGGGAAAAGTGATGCTGGTCCTCACTGCCTCCTGGAACCCCTTCAAATGCCCCAGACAATTTGGCCCTCTCTGCTTTCCTGCGGACTCCATCCTCAAAAGCACCTGTTTTCGCTTTCGGCGGTGTTTGGAGCAAAAACGAAAAACGTCCAGCTTTTGCTGCCTCAGCAAAGGTGCCAGCGGGGAAAAGTGATGCTGGTCCTCACTGCCTCCTGGAACCCCTTCAAATGCCCCAGACAATTTGGCCCTCTCTGCTTTCCTGCGGACTCCATCCTCAAAAGCACCTGTTTTCGCTTTCGGCGGTGTTTGGAGCAAAAAAGAGAAACGTCCAGCTTTTGCTGCCACAGCAAAGGTGGCAGCGGGGAAAAGTGATGCTGGTCCTCACTGCCTCCTGGAACCCCTTCAAATGCCCCAGACAATTTGGCCCTCTCTGCTTTCCTGCGGACTCCAGCCTCAAAAGCACCTGTTTTCGCTTTCGGCGCTGTTTGGAGCAAAAAAGACAAACGTCCAGCTTTTGCTGCCACAGCAAAGGTGGCAGTAGGGAAAAGTGATGCTGGTCCTCACTGCCTCCTGGAACCCCTTCAAATGCCCCAGACAATTTGGCCCTCTCTGCTTTCCTGCGGACTCCATCCTCAAAAGCACCTGTTTTCGCTTTCGGCGGTGTTTGGAGCAAAAAAGACAAACGTCCAGCTTTTGCTGCCACAGCAAAGGCGCCAGCGGGGAAAAGTGATGCTGGTCCTCACTGCCTCCTGGAACCCCTTCAAATGCCCCAGACAATTTGGCCCTCTCTGCTTTCCTGCGGACTCCATCCTCAAAAGCACCTGTTTTCGTTTTCGGCGGTGTTTGGAGCAAAAAAGACAAACGTCCAGCTTTTGCTGCCACAGCAAAGGTGGCAGTGGGGAAAAGTGATGCTGGTCCTCACTGCCTCCTGGAACCCCTTCAAATGCCCCAGATAATTTGGCCCTCTCTGCTTTCCTGCGGACTCCATCCTCAAAAGCACCTGTTTTCGCTTTCGGCGGTGTTTGGAGCAAAAAAGACAAACGTCCAGCTTTTGCTGCCACAGCAAAGGTGCCAGCGGGGAAAAGTGATGCTGGTCCTCACTGCCTCCTGGAACCCCTTCAAATGCCCCAGACAATTTGGCCCTCTCTGCTTTCCTGCGGACTCCATCCTCAAAAGCACCTGTTTTCGCTTTCGGCGGTGTTTGGAGCAAAAAAGACAAACATCCAGCTTTTGCTGCCACAGCAAAGGTGGCAGCGGGGAAAAGTGATGCTGGTCCTCACTGCCTCCTGGAACCCCTTCAAATGCCCCAGACAATTTGGCCCTCTCAGCTTTCCTGCGGACTCCATCCTCAAAAGCAACTTTTATCTCTTTCGGCGCTCTCCGGAGCAAAAAAGACAAACGTCCAGCTTTTGCTGCCGCAGCAAAGGTGCCAGCGGGGAAAAGTGATGCTGGTCCTCACTGCCTCCTGGAACCCCTTCAAATGCCCCAGACAATTTGGCCCTCTCTGCTTTCCTGCGGACTCCAGCCTCAAAAGCACCTGTTTTCGCTTTCGGCGGTGTTTGGAGCAAAAACGAAAAACGTCCAGCTTTTGCTGCCACAGCAAAGGTGCCAGCGGGGAAAAGTGATGCTGGTCCTCACTGCCTCCTGGAACCCCTTCAAATGCCCCAGACAATTTGGCCCTCTCTGCTTTCCTGCGGACTCCAGCCTCAAAAGCACCTTTTTTCACTTTCGGCGCTGTTTGGAGCAAAAAAGACAAACGTCCAGCTTTTGCTGCCACAGCAAAGGTGCCAGCGGGGAAAAGTGATGCTGGTCCTCACTGCCTCCTGGAACCCCTTCAAATGCCCCAGACAATTTGGCCCTCTCTGCTTTCCTGCGGACTCCAGCCTCAAAAGCACCTGTTTTCGCTTTCGGCGGTGTTTGGAGCAAAAAAGACAAACGTCCAGCTTTTGCTGCCACAGCAAAGGTGGCAGTGGGGAAAAGTGATGCTGGTCCTCACTGCCTCCTGGAACCCCTTCAAATGCCCCACACAATTTGGCCCTCTCTGCTTTCCTGCGGACTCCATCCTCAAAAGCACCTTTTTTCGCTTTCGGAGCTGTTTGAGCAAAAAAGACAAACGTCCAGCTTTTGCTGCCACAGCAAAGGTGCCAGCGGGGAAAAGTGATGCTGGTCCTCACTGCCTCCTGGAACCCCTTCAAATGCCCCAGACAATTTGGCCCTCTCTGCTTTCCTGCGGACTCCATCCTCAAAAGCACCTGTTTTCGCTTTCGGCGGTGTTTGGAGCAAAAAAGACAAACGTCCAGCTTTTGCTGCCACAGCAAAGGTGGCAGTGGGGAAAAGTGATGCTGGTCCTCACTGCCTCCTGGAACCCCTTCAAATGCCCCAGACAATTTGGCCCTCTCTGCTTTCCTGCGGACTCCATCCTCAAAAGCACCTTTTTTCGCTTTCGGCGCCCTCTGGAGCAAAAAAGACAAACGTCCAGCTTTTGCTGCCACAGCAAAGGTGGCAGCGGGAAAAAGTGATGCTGGTCCTCACTGCCTCCTGGAACCCCTTCAAATGCCCCAGACAATTTGGCCCTCTCTGCTTTCCTGCGGACTCCATCCTCAAAAGCACCTTTTTTCACTTTCGGAGACCTCCGAGCAAAAAAGACAAACGTCCAGCTTTTGCTGCCACAGCAAAGGTGGCAGCGGGGAAAAGTGATGCTGGTCCTCACTGCCTCCTGGAACCCCTTCAAATGCCCCAGACAATTTGGCCCTCTCTGCTTTCCTGCGGACTCCATCCTCAAAAGCACCTGTTTTCGCTTTCGGCGGTGTTTGGAGCAAAAAAGACAAACGTCCAGCTTTTGCTGCCACAGCAAAGGTGGCAGCGGGGAAAAGTGATGCTGGTCCTCACTGCCTCCTGGAACCCCTTCAAATGCCCCAGACAATTTGGCCCTCTCTGCTTTCCTGCGGACTCCATCCTCAAAAGCACCTGTTTTCGCTTTCGGCGCCCTCCGGAGCAAAAAAGACAAACGTCCAGCTTTTGCTGCCACAGCAAAGGTTGCAGCGAGGAAAAGTGATGCTGGTCCTCACTGCCTCCTGGAACCCCTTCAAATGCCCCAGACAATTTGGCCCTCTCTGCTTTCCTGCGGACTCCATCCTCAAAAGCACCTGTTTTCACTTTCGGCGCCCTCCGGAGCAAAAAAGACATACGTCCAGCTTTTGCTGCCACAGCAAAGGTGGCAGCGGGGAAAAGTGATGCTGGTCCTCACTGCCTCCTGGAACCCCTTCAAATGCCCCAGACAATTTGGCCCTCTCTGCTTTCCTGCGGACTCCAGCCTCAAAAGCACCTTTTTTCGCTTTCGGCGCCCTCTGGAGCAAAAAAGACAAACGTCCAGCTTTTGCTGCCACAGCAAAGGTGGCAGCGGGAAAAAGTGATGCTGGTCCTCACTGCCTCCTGGAACCCCTTCAAATGCCCCAGACAATTTGGCCCTCTCTGCTTTCCTGTGGACTCCATCCTCAAAAGCACCTGTTTTCGCTTTCGGCGCTCTTTGGAGCAAAAAAGACAAACGTCCAGCTTTTGCTGCCACAGCAAAGGTGGCAGCGGGGAAAAGTGATGCTGGTCCTCACTGCCTCCTGGAACCCCTTCAAATGCCCCAGACAATTTGGCCCTCTCTGCTTTCCTGCGGACTCCATCCTCAAAAGCACCTGTTTTCGCTTTCGGCGGTGTTTGGAGCAAAAAAGACAAACGTCCAGCTTTTGCTGCCACAGCAAAGGTGGCAGCGGGGAAAAGTGATGCTGGTCCTCACTGCCTCCTGGAACCCCTTCAAATGCCACAGACAATTTGGCCCTCTCTGCTTTCCTGCGGACTCCAGCCTCAAAAGCACCTGTTTTCGCTTTCGGAGCTGTTTGGAGCAAAAAAGACAAACGTCCAGCTTTTGCTGCCACAGCAAAGGTGGCAGTGGGGAAAAGTGATGCTGGTCCTCACTGCCTCCTGGAACCCCTTCAAATGCCCCAGATAATTTGGCCCTCTCTGCTTTCCTGCGGACTCCATCCTCAAAAGCACCTTTTTTCGCTTTCGGCGGTGTTTGGAGCAAAAAAGACAAACGTCCAGCTTTTGCTGCCACAGCAAAGGTGGCAGCGGGGAAAAGTGATGCTGGTCCTCACTGCCTCCTGGAACCCCTTCAAATGCCCCAGACAATTTGGCCCTCTCTGCTTTCCTGCGGACTCCATCCTCAAAAGCACCTGTTTTCGCTTTCGGCGGTGTTTGGAGCAAAAAAGACAAACGTCCAGCTTTTGCTGCCACAGCAAAGGTGGCAGTGGGGAAAAGTGATGCTGGTCCTCACTGCCTCCTGGAACCCCTTCAAATGCCCCAGACAATTTGGCCCTCTCTGCTTTCCTGCGGACTCCATCCTCAAAAGCACCTGTTTTCGCTTTCGGAGCTGTTTGGAGCAAAAAAGACAAACGTCCAGCTTTTGCTGCCACAGCAAAGGTGGCAGCGGGGAAAAGTGATGCTGGTCCTCACTGCCTCCTGGAACCCCTTCAAATGCCCCAGACAATTTGGCCCTCTCTGCTTTCCTGCGGACTCCATCCTCAAAAGCACCTGTTTTCGCTTTCGGCGGTGTTTGGAGCAAAAACGAAAAACGTCCAGCTTTTGCTGCCTCAGCAAAGGTGCCAGCGGGGAAAAGTGATGCTGGTCCTCACTGCCTCCTGGAACCCCTTCAAATGCCACAGACAATTTGGCCCTCTCTGCTTTCCCGCGGACTCCATCCTCAAAAGCACCTGTTTTCGTTTTCGGCGGTGTTTGGAGCAAAAAAGAGAAACGTCCAGCTTTTGCTGCCACAGCAAAGGTGGCAGCGGGGAAAAGTGATGCTGGTCCTCACTGCCTCCTGGAACCCCTTCAAATGCCCCAGACAATTTGGCCCTCTCTGCTTTCCTGCGGACTCCATCCTCAAAAGCACCTGTTTTCGCTTTCGGCGCTGTTTGGAGCAAAAAAAGACAAACGTCCAGCTTTTGCTGCCACAGCAAAGGTGGCAGTGGGGAAAAGTGATGCTGGTCCTCACTGCCTCCTGGAACCCCTTCAAATGCCCCAGACAATTTGGCCCTCTCTGCTTTCCTGCGGACTCCATCCTCAAAAGCACCTGTTTTCGCTTTCGGCGGTGTTTGGAGCAAAAAAGACAAACGTCCAGCTTTTGCTGCCACAGCAAAGGTGCCAGCGGGGAAAAGTGATGCTGGTCCTCACTGCCTCCTGGAACCCCTTCAAATGCCCCAGACAATTTGGCCCTCTCTGCTTTCCTGCGGACTCCATCCTCAAAATCACCTGTTTTCGTTTTCGGCGGTGTTTGGAGCAAAAAAGACAAACGTCCAGCTTTTGCTGCCACAGCAAAGGTGGCAGTGGGGAAAAGTGATGCTGGTCCTCACTGCCTCCTGGAACCCCTTCAAATGCCCCAGACAATTTGGCCCTCTCTGCTTTCCTGCGGACTCCATCCTCAAAAGCACCTGTTTTTGCTTTCGGCGGTGTTTGGAGCAAAAAAGACAAACGTCCAGCTTTTGCTGCCACAGCAAAGGTGGCAGCGGGGAAAAGTGATGCTGGTCCTCACTGCCTCCTGGAACCCCTTCAAATTCCCCAGACAATTTGGCCCTCTCTGCTTTCCTGCGGACTCCATCCTCAAAAGCACCTGTTTTCGCTTTCGGCGGTGTTTGGAGCAAAAAAGACAAACATCCAGCTTTTGCTGCCACAGCAAAGGTGGCAGCGGGGAAAAGTGATGCTGGTCCTCACTGCCTCCTGGAACCCCTTCAAATGCCCCAGACAATTTGGCCCTCTCAGCTTTCCTGCGGACTCCATCCTCAAAAGCACCTTTTATCGCTTTCGGCGCTCTCCGGAGCAAAAAAGACAAACGTCCAGCTTTTGCTGCCACAGCAAAGGTGGCAGCGGGGAAAAGTGATGCTGGTCCTCACTGCCTCCTGGAACCCCTTCAAATGCCCCAGACAATTTGGCCCTCTCTGCTTTCCTGCGGACTCCATCCTCAAAAGCACCTGTTTTCGCTTTCGGCGGTGTTTGGAGCAAAAAAGACAAACGTCCAGCTTTTGCTGCCACAGCAAAGGTGGCAGTGGGGAAAAGTGATGCTGGTCCTCACTGCCTCCTGGAACCCCTTCAAATGCCCCAGACAATTTGGCCCTCTCTGCTTTCCTGCGGACTCCAGCCTCAAAAGCACCTGTTTTCGCTTTCGGCGGTGTTTGGAGCAAAAAAGACAAACGTCCAGCTTTTGCTGCCACAGCAAAGGTGCCAGCGGGGAAAAGTGATGCTGGTCCTCACTGCCTCCTGCAACCCCTTCAAATGCCCCAGACAATTTGGCCCTCTCTGCTTTCCTGCGGACTCCATCCTCAAAAGCACCTTTTTTCGCTTTCGGAGCTGTTTGGAGCAAAAAAGACAAACGTCCAGGTTTTGCTGCCACAGCAAAGGTGGCAGCGGGGAAAAGTGATGCTGGTCCTCACTGCCTCCTGGAACCCCTTCAAATGCCCCAGACAATTTGGCCCTCTCAGCTTTCCTGCGGACTCCATCCTCAAATGCACCTTTTATCGCTTTCGGCGCTCTCCGGAGCAAAAAAGACAAACGTCCAGCTTTTGCTGCCACAGCAAAGGTGCCAGCGGGGAAAAGTGATGCTGGTCCTCACTGCCTCCTGGAACCCCTTCAAATGCCCCAGACAATTTGGCCCTCTCTGCTTTCCTGCGGACTCCAGCCTCAAAAGCACCTGTTTTCGCTTTCGGCGCTGTTTGGAGCAAAAAAGATAAACGTCCAGCTTTTGCTGCCACAGCAAAGGTGGCAGCGGGGAAAAGTGATGCTGGTCCTCACTGCCTCCTGGAACCCCTTCAAATGCCCCAGACAATTTGGCCCTCTCTGCTTTCCTGCGGACTCCATCCTCAAAAGCACCTGTTTTCGCTTTCGGCGCTGTTTGGAGCAAGAAAGACAAACGTCCAGCTTTTGCTGCCACAGCAAAGGTGCCAGCAGGGAAAAGTGATGCTGGTCCTCACTGCCTCCTGGAACCCCTTCAAATGCCCCAGATAATTTGGCCCTCTCTGCTTTCCTGCGGACTCCATCCTCAAAAGCAGCTTTTTTCATTTACGGTGCCCTCCGGAGCAAAAAAGACAAACGTCCAGCTTTTGCTGCATCAGCAAAGGTGGCAGCGGGGAAAAGTGATGCTGGTCCTCACTGCCTCCTGGAACCCCTTCAAATGCCCCAGACAATTTTGCCCTCTCTGCTTTCCTGCGGACTCCATCCTCAAAAGCACCTGTTTTCGCTTTCGGCGGTGTTTGGAGCAAAAACGAAAAACGTCCAGCTTTTGCTGCCACAGCAAAGGTGGCAGCGGGGAAAAGTGATGCTGGTCCTCACTGCCTCCTGGAACCCCTTCAAATGCCCCAGACAATTTGGCCCTCTCTGCTTTCCTGCGGACTCCAGCCTCAAAAGCACCTGTTTTCGCTTTCGGCGGTGTTTGGAGCAAAAAAGACAAACGTCCAGCTTTTGCTGCCACAGCAAAGGCGCCAGCGGGGAAAAGTGATGCTGGTCCTCACTGCCTCCTGGAACCCCTTCAAATGCCCCAGACAATTTGGCCCTCTCTGCTTTCCTGCGGACTCCATCCTCAAAAGCACCTGTTTTCGTTTTCGGCGGTGTTTGGAGCAAAAAAGACAAACGTCCAGCTTTTGCTGCCACAGCAAAGGTGGCAGTGGGGAAAAGTGATGCTGGTCCTCACTGCCTCCTGGAACCCCTTCAAATGCCCCAGATAATTTGGCCCTCTCTGCTTTCCTGCGGACTCCATCCTCAAAAGCACCTGTTTTCGCTTTCGGCGGTGTTTGGAGCAAAAAAGACAAACGTCCAGCTTTTGCTGCCACAGCAAAGGTGCCAGCGGGGAAAAGTGATGCTGGTCCTCACTGCCTCCTGGAACCCCTTCAAATGCCCCAGACAATTTGGCCCTCTCTGCTTTCCTGCGGACTCCATCCTCAAAAGCACCTGTTTTCGCTTTCGGCGGTGTTTGGAGCAAAAAAGACAAACATCCAGCTTTTGCTGCCACAGCAAAGGTGGCAGCGGGGAAAAGTGATGCTGGTCCTCACTGCCTCCTGGAACCCCTTCAAATGCCCCAGACAATTTGGCCCTCTCTGCTTTCCTGCGGACTCCAGCCTCAAAAGCACCTGTTTTCGCTTTCGGCGGTGTTTGGAGCAAAAAAGACAAACGTCCAGCTTTTGCTGCCACAGCAAAGGTGGCAGCGGGGAAAAGTGATGCTGGTCCTCACTGCCTCCTGGAACCCCTTCAAATGCCCCAGACAATCTGGCCCTCTCTGCTTTCCTGCGGACTCCAGCCTCAAAAGCACCTTTTATCGCTTTCGGCGCTCTCCGGAGCAAAAAAGACAAACGTCCAGCTTTTGCTGCCACAGCAAAAGTGGCAGCGGGCAAAAGTGATGCTGGTCCTCACTGCCTCCTGGAACCCCTTCAAATGCCCCACACAATTTGGCCCTCTCTGCTTTCCTGCGGACTCCATCCTCAAAAGCACCTTTTTTCGCTTTCGGAGCTGTTTGAGCAAAAAAGACAAACGTCCAGCTTTTGCTGCCACAGCAAAGGTGCCAGCGGGGAAAAGTGATGCTGGTCCTCACTGCCTCCTGGAACCCCTTCAAATGCCCCAGACAATTTGGCCCTCTCTGCTTTCCTGCGGACTCCATCCTCAAAAGCACCTGTTTTCGCTTTCGGCGGTGTTTGGAGCAAAAAAGACAAACGTCCAGCTTTTGCTGCCACAGCAAAGGTGGCAGTGGGGAAAAGTGATGCTGGTCCTCACTGCCTCCTGGAACCCCTTCAAATGCCCCAGACAATTTGGCCCTCTCTGCTTTCCTGCGGACTCCATCCTCAAAAGCACCTTTTTTCGCTTTCGGCGCCCTCTGGAGCAAAAAAGACAAACGTCCAGCTTTTGCTGCCACAGCAAAGGTGGCAGCGGGAAAAAGTGATGCTGGTCCTCACTGCCTCCTGGAACCCCTTCAAATGCCCCAGACAATTTGGCCCTCTCTGCTTTCCTGCGGACTCCAGCCTCAAAAGCACCTGTTTTCGCTTTCGGCGCCCTCTGGAGCAAAAAAGACAAACGTCCAGCTTTTGCTGCCACAGCAAAGGTGGCAGCGGGAAAAAGTGATGCTGGTCCTCACTGCCTCCTGGAACCCCTTCAAATGCCCCAGATAATTTGGCCCTCTCTGCTTTCCTGTGGACTCCATCCTCAAAAGCACCTGTTTTCGCTTTCGGCGCTCTTTGGAGCAAAAAAGACAAACGTCCAGCTTTTGCTGCCACAGCAAAGGTGGCAGCGGGGAAAAGTGATGCTGGTCCTCACTGCCTCCTGGAACCCCTTCAAATGCCCCAGACAATTTGGCCCTCTCTGCTTTCCTGCGGACTCCATCCTCAAAAGCACCTTTTTTCACTTTCGGAGCCCTCCGAGCAAAAAAGACAAACGTCCAGCTTTTGCTGCCACAGCAAAGGTGGCAGCGGGGAAAAGTGCTGCTGGTCCTCACTGCCTCCTGGAACCCCTTCAAATGCCCCAGACAATTTGGCCCTCTCTGCTTTCCTGCGGACTCCGTCCTCAAAAGCACCTGTTTTCGCTTTCGGCGGTGTTTGGAGCAAAAAAGACAAACGTCCAGCTTTTGCTGCCACAGCAAAGGTGGCAGCGGGGAAAAGTGATGCTGGTCCTCACTGCCTCCTGGAACCCCTTCAAATGCCCCAGACAATTTGGCCCTCTCTGCTTTCCTGTGGACTCCATCCTCAAAAGCACCTGTTTTCGCTTTCGGCGCTCTTTGGAGCAAAAAAGACAAACGTCCAGCTTTTGCTGCCACAGCAAAGGTTGCAGCGAGGAAAAGTGATGCTGGTCCTCACTGCCTCCTGGAACCCCTTCAAATGCCCCAGACAATTTGGCCCTCTCTGCTTTCCTGCGGACTCCATCCTCAAAAGCACCTGTTTTCACTTTCGGCGCCCTCCGGAGCAAAAAAGACATACGTCCAGCTTTTGCTGCCACAGCAAAGGTGGCAGCGGGGAAAAGTGATGCTGGTCCTCACTGCCTCCTGGAACCCCTTCAAATGCCCCAGACAATTTGGCCCTCTCTGCTTTCCTGCGGACTCCATCCTCAAAAGCACCTGTTTTCGCTTTCGGCGCTCTCCGGAGCAAAAAAGACAAACGTCCAGCTTTTGCTGCCACAGCAAAGGTGGCAGCGGGGAAAAGTGATGCTGGTCCTCACTGCCTCCTGGAACCCCTTCAAATGCCCCAGACAATTTGGCCCTCTCTGCTTTCCTGCGGACTCCATCCTCAAAAGCACCTGTTTTCAATTTAGGCGGTCTCCGGAGCAAAAAAGACAAACGTCCAGCTTTTGCTGCCACAGCAAAGGTGGCAGCGGGGAAAAGTGATGCTGGTCCTCACTGCCTCCTGGAACCCCTTCAAATGCCCCAGACAATTTGGCCCTCTCTGCTTTCCTGCGGACTCCATCCTCAAAAGCACCTTTTTTCGCTTTCGGCGCTCTCCGGAGCAAAAAAGACAAACGTCCAGCTTTTGCTGCCACAGCAAAGGTGCCAGCGGGGAAAAGTGATGCTGGTCCTCACTGCCTCCTGGAACCCCTTCAAATGCCCCAGACAATTTGGCCCTCTCTGCTTCCCTGCGGACTCCAGCCTCAAAAGCACCTGTTTTCGCTTTCGGCGGTGTTTGGAGCAAAAAAGACAAACGTCCAGCTTTTGCTGCCACAGCAAAGGTGGCAGCGGGGAAAAGTGATGCTGGTCCTCACTGCCTCCTGGAACCCCTTCAAATGCCCCAGACAATTTGGCCCTCTCTGCTTTCCTGCGGACTCCATCCTCAAAAGCACCTTTTTTCGCTTTCGGAGCTGTTTGGAGCAAAAAAGACAAACGTCCAGCTTTTGCTGCCACAGCAAAGGTGGCAGCGGGGAAAAGTGATGCTGGTCCTCACTGCCTCCTGGAACCCCTTCAAATGCCCCAGACAATTTGGCCCTCTCTGCTTTCCTGCGGACTCCAGCCTCAAAAGCACCTGTTTTCGCTTTCGGCGCCCTCTGGAGCAAAAAAGACAAACGTCCAGGTTTTGCTGCCACAGCAAAGGTGGCAGCGGGAAAAAGTGATGCTGGTCCTCACTGCCTCCTGGAACCCCTTCAAATGCCCCAGACAATTTGGCCCTCTCTGCTTTCCTGTGGACTCCATCCTCAAAAGCACCTGTTTTCGCTTTCGGCGCTCTTTGGAGCAAAAAAGACAAACGTCCAGCTTTTGCTGCCACAGCAAAGGTGGCAGCGGGGAAAAGTGATGCTGGTCCTCACTGCCTCCTGGAACCCCTTCAAATGCCCCAGACAATTTGGCCCTCTCTGCTTTCCTGCGGACTCCATCCTCAAAAGCACCTTTTTTCACTTTCGGAGCCCTCCGAGCAAAAAAGACAAACGTCCAGCTTTTGCTGCCACAGCAAAGGTGGCAGCGGGGAAAAGTGATGCTGGTCCTCACTGCCTCCTGGAACCCCTTCAAATGCCCCAGACAATTTGGCCCTCTCTGCTTTCCTGCGGACTCCATCCTCAAAAGCACCTGTTTTCGCTTTCGGAGCTGTTTGGAGCAAAAAAGACAAACGTCCAGCTTTTGCTGCCACAGCAAAGGTGGCAGCGGGGAAAAGTGATGCTGGTCCTCACTGCCTCCTCGAACCCCTTCAAATGCCCCAGACAATTTGGCCCTCTCTGCTTTCCTGCGGACTCCATCCTCAAAAGCACCTGTTTTCGCTTTCGGCGCCCTCCGGAGCAAAAAAGACAAACGTCCAGCTTTTGCTGCCACAGCAAAGGTTGCAGCGAGGAAAAGTGATGCTGGTCCTCACTGCCTCCTGGAACCCCTTCAAATGCCCCAGACAATTTGGCCCTCTCTGCTTTCCTGCGGACTCCATCCTCAAAAGCACCTGTTTTCACTTTCGGCGCCCTCCGGAGCAAAAAAGACATACGTCCAGCTTTTGCTGCCACAGCAAAGGTGGCAGCGGGGAAAAGTGATGCTGGTCCTCACTGCCTCCTGGAACCCCTTCAAATGCCCCAGACAATTTGGCCCTCTCTGCTTTCCTGCGGACTCCATCCTCAAAAGCACCTGTTTTCGCTTTCGGCGCTCTCCGGAGCAAAAAAGACAAACGTCCAGCTTTTGCTGCCACAGCAAAGGTGGCAGTGGGGAAAAGTGATGCTGGTCCTCAATGCCTCCTGGAACCCCTTCAAATGCCCCAGACAATTTGGCCCTCTCTGCCTTCCTGCGGACTCCATCCTCAAAAGCAGCTTTTTTCACTTTCGGCGCTCTCCGGAGCAAAAAAGACAAACGTCCAGCTTTTGCTGCCACAGCAAAGGTGGCAGCGGGGAAAAGTGATGCTGGTCCTCACTGCCTCCTGGAACCCCTTCAAATGCCCCAGACAATTTGGCCCTCTCTGCTTTCCTGCGGACTCCATCCTCAAAAGCACCTGTTTTCGCTTTCGGCGGTCTCCGGAGCAAAAAAGACAAACGTCCAGCTTTTGCTGCCACAGCAAAGGTGGCAGCGGGGAAAAGTGATGCTGGTCCTCACTGCCTCCTGGAACCCCTTCAAATGCCCCAGACAATTTGGCCCTCTCTGCTTTCCTGCGGACTCCATCCTCAAAAGCACCTTTTTTCGCTTTCGGCGCTCTCCGGAGCAAAAAAGACAAACGTCCAGCTTTTGCTGCCACAGCAAAGGTGCCAGCGGGGAAAAGTGATGCTGGTCCTCACTGCCTCCTGGAACCCCTTCAAATGCCCCAGACAATTTGGCCCTCTCTGCTTCCCTGCGGACTCCAGCCTCAAAAGCACCTGTTTTCGCTTTCGGCGGTGTTTGGAGCAAAAAAGACAAACGTCCAGCTTTTGCTGCCACAGCAAAGGTGGCAGCGGGGAAAAGTGATGCTGGTCCTCACTGCCTCCTGGAACCCCTTCAAATGCCCCAGACAATTTGGCCCTCTCTGCTTTCCTGCTGACTCCATCCTCAAAAGCACCTTTTTTCGCTTTCGGAGCTGTTTGGAGCAAAAAAGACAAACGTCCAGCTTTTGCTGCCACAGCAAAGGTGGCAGCGGGGAAAAGTGATGCTGGTCCTCACTGCCTCCTGGAACCCCTTCAAATGCCCCAGACAATTTGGCCCTCTCAGCTTTCCTGCGGACTCCATCCTCAAAAGCACCTTTTATCGCTTTCGGCGCTCTCCGGAGCAAAAAAGACAAACGTCCAGCTTTTGCTGCCACAGCAAAAGTGGCAGCGGGGAAAAGTGATGCTGGTCCTCACTGCCTCCTGGAACCCCTTCAAATGCCCCACACAATTTGGCCCTCTCTGCTTTCCTGCGGACTCCAGCCTCAAAAGCACCTTTTTTCACTTTCGGCGCCCTCCGGAGCAAAAAAGACAAACGTCCAGCTTTTGCTGCCACAGCAAAGGTGGCAGTGGGGAAAGTGATGCTGGTCCTCACTGCCTCCTGGAACCCCTTCAAATGCCCCAGACAATTTGGCCCTCTCTGCTTTCCTGCGGACTCCAGCCTCAAAAGCACCTGTTTTCTCTTTCGGCGGTGTTTGGAGCAAAAAAGACAAACGTCCAGCTTTTGCTGCCACAGCAAAGGTGGCAGTGCGGAAAAGTGATGCTGGTCCTCACTGCCTCCTGGAACCCCTTCAAATGCCCCCAGACAATTTGGCCCTCTCTGCTTTCCTGCGGACTCCATCCTCAAAAGCACCTTTTTTTGCTTTCGGAGCTGTTTGAGCAAAAAAGACAAACGTCCAGCTTTTGCTGCCACAGCAAAGGTGCCAGCTAGGAAAAGTGATGCTGGTCCTCACTGCCTCCTGGAACCCCTTCAAATGCCCCAGACAATTTGGCCCTCTCTGCTTTCCTGCGGACTCCATCCTCAAAAGCACCTGTTTTCGCTTTCGGCGGTGTTTGGAGCAAAAAAGACAAACGTCCAGCTTTTGCTGCCACAGCAAAGGTGGCAGCGGGGAAAAGTGATGCTGGTCCTCACTGCCTCCTGGAACCCCTTCAAATGCCCCAGACAATTTGGCCCTCTCTGCTTTCCTGCTGACTCCATCCTCAAAAGCACCTTTTTTCAATTTCGGAGCTGTTTGGAGCAAAAAGACAAACGTCCAGCTTTTGCTGCCACAGCAAAGGTGCCAGCGGGGAAAAGTGATGCTGGTCCTCACTGCCTCCTGCAACCCCTTCAAATGCCCCAGACAATTTGGCCCTCTCTGCTTTCCTGCGGACTCCATCCTCAAAAGCACCTGTTTTCGCTTTCGGCGGTGTTTGGAGCAAAAAAGACAAACGTCCAGCTTTTGCTGCCACAGCAAAGGTGGCAGTGGGGAAAAGTGATGCTGGTCCTCACTGCCTCCTGGAACCCCTTCAAATGCCCCAGACAATTTGGCCCTCTCTGCTTTCCTGCGGACTCCAGCCTCAAAAGCACCTGTTTTCGCTTTCGGCGGTGTTTGGAGCAAAAAAGACAAACGTCCAGCATTTGCTGCCACAGCAAAGGTGCCAGCGGGGAAAAGTGATGCTGGTCCTCACTGCCTCCTGGAACCCCTTCAAATGCCACAGACAATTTGGCCCTCTCTGCTTTCCTGCGGACTCCATCCTCAAAAGCAGCTTTTTTCGCTTTCGGCGCCCTCTGGAGCAAAAAAGACAAACGTCCAGCTTTTGCTGCCACAGCAAAGGTGCCAGCGGAAAAAAGTGATGCTGGTCCTCACTGCCTCCTGGAACCCCTTCAAATGCCCCAGACAATTTGGCCCTCTCTGCTTTCCTGTGGACTCCATCCTCAAAAGCACCTGTTTTCGCTTTCGGCGCTGTTTGGAGCAAAAAAGACAAACGTCCAGCTTTTGCTGCCACAGCAAAGGTGGCAGCGGGAAAAGTGATGCTGGTCCTCACTGCCTCCTGGAACCCCTTCAAATGCCCCAGACAATTTGGCCCTCTCTGCTTTCCTGCGGACTCCATCCTCAAAAGCACCTGTTTTCGCTTTCGGCGGTGTTTGGAGCAAAAAGACAAACGTCCAGCTTTTGCTGCCACAGCAAAGGTGCCAGCGGGGAAAAGTGATGCTGGTCCTCACTGCCTCCTGGAACCCCTTCAAATGCCCCAGACAATTTGGCCCTCTCTGCTTTCCTGCGGACTCCATCCTCAAAAGCACCTGTTTTCGCTTTCGGCGCCCTCCGGAGCAAAAAAGACAAACGTCCAGCTTTTGCTGCCACAGCAAAGGTTGCAGCGAGGAAAGTGATGCTGGTCCTCACTGCCTCCTGGAACCCCTTCAAATGCCCCAGACAATTTGGCCCTCTCTGCTTTCCTGCGGACTCCATCCTCAAAAGCACCTGTTTTCACTTTCGGCGCCCTCCGGAGCAAAAAAGACATACGTCCAGCTTTTGCTGCCACAGCAAAGGTGCCAGCGGGGAAAAGTGATGCTGGTCCTCACTGCCTCCTGGAACCCCTTCAAATGCCCCAGACAATTTGGCCCTCTCTGCTGTTCCTGCGGACTCCATCCTCAAAAGCACCTGTTTTCGCTTTCGGCGGTGTTTGGAGCAAAAAAGAGAAACGTCCAGCTTTTGCTGCCACAGCAAAGGTGGCAGCGGGGAAAAGTGATGCTGGTCCTCACTGCCTCCTGGAACCCCTTCAAATGCCCCAGAACAATTTGGCCCTCTCTGCTTTCCTGCGGACTCCATCCTCAAAAGCACCTTTTTTCGCTTTCGGCGCTCTCCGGAGCAAAAAAGACAAACGTCCAGCTTTTGCTGCCACAGCAAAGGTGCCAGCGGGGAAAAAGTGATGCTGGTCCTCACTGCCTCCTGGAACCCCTTCAAATGCCCCAGACAATTTGGCCCTCTCTGCTTTCCTGCGGACTCCAGCCTCAAAAGCACCTGTTTTCGCTTTCGGCGGTGTTTGGAGCAAAAAGACAAACGTCCAGCTTTTGCTGCCACAGCAAAGGTGGCAGCGGGAAAAGTGATGCTGGTCCTCACTGCCTCCTGGACCCCTTCAAATGCCCCAGACAATTTGGCCCTCTCTGCTTTCCTGCGGACTCCATCCTCAAAAGCACCTTTTTTCGCTTTCGGAGCTGTTTGGAGCAAAAAAGACAAACGTCCAGCTTTTGCTGCCACAGCAAAGGTGGCAGCGGGGAAAAGTGATGCTGGTCCTCACTGCCTCCTGGAACCCCTTCAAATGCCCCAGACAATTTGGCCCTCTCTGCTTTCCTGCGGACTCCAGCCTCAAAAGCACCTGTTTTCGCTTTCGGCGCCCTCTGGAGCAAAAAAGACAAACGTCCAGCTTTTGCTGCCACAGCAAAGGTGGCAGCGGGAAAAAGTGATGCTGGTCCTCACTGCCTCCTGGAACCCCTTCAAATGCCCCAGACATTTGGCCCTCTCTGCTTTCCTGTGGACTCCATCCTCAAAAGCACCTGTTTTCGCTTTCGGCGGTGTTTGGAGCAAAAAAGAGAAACGTCCAGCTTTTGCTGCCACAGCAAAGGTGGCAGCGGGGAAAAGTGATGCTGGTCCTCACTGCCTCCTGGAACCCCTTCAAATGCCCCAGACAATTTGGCCCTCTCTGCTTTCCTGCGGACTCCATCCTCAAAAAGCACCTTTTTTCACTTTCGGAGCCCTCCGAGCAAAAAAGACAAACGTCCAGCTTTTGCTGCCACAGCAAAGGTGGCAGCGGGGAAAAGTGATGCTGGTCCTCACTGCCTCCTGGAACCCCCTTCAAATGCCCCAGACAATTTGGCCCTCTCTGCTTTCCTGCGGACTCCATCCTCAAAGCACCTGTTTTCGCTTTCGGCGGTGTTTGGAGCAAAAAAGACAAACGTCCAGCTTTTGCTGCCACAGCAAAGGTGGCAGCGGGGAAAAGTGATGCTGGTCCTCACTGCCTCCTCGAACCCCTTCAAATGCCCCAGACAATTTGGCCCTCTCTGCTTTCCTGCGGACTCCATCCTCAAAAGCACCTGTTTTCGCTTTCGGCGCCCTCCGGAGCAAAAAAGACAAACGTCCAGCTTTTGCTGCCACAGCAAAGGTTGCAGCGAGGAAAAGTGATGCTGGTCCTCACTGCCTCCTGGAACCCCTTCAAATGCCCCAGACAATTTGGCCCTCTCTGCTTTCCTGCGGACTCCATCCTCAAAAGCACCTGTTTTCACTTTCGGCGCCCTCCGGAGCAAAAAGACATACGTCCAGCTTTTGCTGCCACAGCAAAGGTGGCAGCGGGGAAAAGTGATGCTGGTCCTCACTGCCTCCTGGAACCCCTTCAAATGCCCCAGACAATTTGGCCCTCTCTGCTTTCCTGCGGACTCCATCCTCAAAAGCACCTGTTTTCGCTTTCGGCGCTCTCCGGAGCAAAAAAGACAAACGTCCAGCTTTTGCTGCCACAGCAAAGGTGCCAGCGGGGAAAAGTGATGCTGGTCCTCAATGCCTCCTGGAACCCCTTCAAATGCCCCAGACAATTTGGCCCTCTCTGCCTTCCTGCGGACTCCATCCTCAAAAGCAGCTTTTTTCACTTTCGGCGCTCTCCGGAGCAAAAAAGACAAACGTCCAGCTTTTGCTGCCACAGCAAAGGTGGCAGCGGGGAAAAGTGATGCTGGTCCTCACTGCCTCCTGGAACCCCTTCAAATGCCCCACACAATTTGGCCCTCTCTGCTTTCCTGCGGACTCCATCCTCAAAAGCACCTGTTTTCGCTTTCGGCGGTCTCCGGAGCAAAAAAGACAAACGTCCAGCTTTTGCTGCCACAGCAAAGGTGCCAGCGGGGAAAAGTGATGCTGGTCCTCACTGCCTCCTGGAACCCCTTCAATGCCCCAGACAATTTGGCCCTCTCTGCTTTCCTGCGGACTCCATCCTCAAAAGCACCTTTTTTCGCTTTCGGCGCTCTCCGGAGCAAAAAAGACAAACGTCCAGCTTTTGCTGCCACAGCAAAGGTGGCAGCGGGGAAAAGTGATGCTGGTCCTCACTTGCCTCCTGGAACCCCTTCAAATGCCCCAGACAATTTGGCCCTCTGTGCTTCCCTGCGGACTCCAGCCTCAAAAGCACCTGTTTTCGCTTTCGGCGGTGTTTGGAGCAAAAAAGACAAACGTCCAGCTTTTGCTGCCACAGCAAAGGTGGCAGCGGGGAAAAGTGATGCTGGTCCTCACTGCCTCCTGGAACCCCTTCAAATGCCCCAGACAATTTGGCCCTCTCTGCTTTCCTGCGGACTCCATCCTCAAAAGCACCTTTTTTCGCTTTCGGAGCTGTTTGGAGCAAAAAAGACAAACGTCCAGCTTTTGCTGCCACAGCAAAGGTGGCAGCGGGGAAAAGTGATGCTGGTCCTCACTGCCTCCTGGAACCCCTTCAAATGCCCCAGACAATTTGGCCCTCTCAGCTTTCCTGCGGACTCCATCCTCAAAAGCACCTTTTATCGCTTTCGGCGCTCTCCGGAGCAAAAAAGACAAACGTCCAGCTTTTGCTGCCACAGCAAAAGTGGCAGCGGGGAAAAGTGATGCTGGTCCTCACTGCCTCCTGGAACCCCTTCAAATGCCCCACACAATTTGGCCCTCTCTGCTTTCCTGCGGACTCCAGCCTCAAAAGCACCTTTTTTCACTTTCGGCGCCCTCCGGAGCAAAAAAGACAAACGTCCAGCTTTTGCTGCCACAGCAAAGGTGGCAGTGGGGAAAAGTGATGCTGGTCCTCACTGCCTCCTGGAACCCCTTCAAATGCCCCAGACAATTTGGCCCTCTCTGCTTTCCTGCGGACTCCAGCCTCAAAAGCACCTGTTTTCGCTTTCGGCGGTGTTTGGAGCAAAAAAGACAAACGTCCAGCTTTTGCTGCCACAGCAAAGGTGGCAGTGCGGAAAAGTGATGCTGGTCCTCACTGCCTCCTGGAACCCCTTCAAATGCCCCAGACAATTTGGCCCTCTCTGCTTTCCTGCGGACTCCATCCTCAAAAGCACCTTTTTTCGCTTTCGGAGCTGTTTGAGCAAAAAAGACAAACGTCCAGCTTTTGCTGCCACAGCAAAGGTGCCAGCTAGGAAAAGTGATGCTGGTCCTCACTGCCTCCTGGAACCCCTTCAAATGCCCCAGACAATTTGGCCCTCTCTGCTTTCCTGCGGACTCCATCCTCAAAAGCACCTGTTTTCGCTTTCGGCGGTGTTTGGAGCAAAAAAGACAAACGTCCAGCTTTTGCTGCCACAGCAAAGGTGGCAGCGGGGAAAAGTGATGCTGGTCCTCACTGCCTCCTGGAACCCCTTCAAATGCCCCAGACAATTTGGCCCTCTCTGCTTTCCTGCTGACTCCATCCTCAAAAGCACCTTTTTTCAATTTCGGAGCTGTTTGGAGCAAAAAAGACAAACGTCCAGCTTTTGCTGCCACAGCAAAGGTGGCAGCGGGGAAAAGTGATGCTGGTCCTCACTGCCTCCTGGAACCCCTTCAAATGCCCCAGACAATTTGGCCCTCTCAGCTTTCCTGCGGACTCCATCCTCAAAAGCACCTTTTATCGCTTTCGGCGCTCTCCGGAGCAAAAAAGACAAACGTCCAGCTTTTGCTGCCACAGCAAAAGTGGCAGCGGGGAAAAGTGATGCTGGTCCTCACTGCCTCCTGGAACCCCTTCAAATGCCCCACACAATTTGGCCCTCTCTGCTTTCCTGCGGACTCCAGCCTCAAAAGCACCTTTTTTCACTTTCGGCGCCCTCCGGAGCAAAAAAGACAAACGTCCAGCTTTTGCTGCCACAGCAAAGGTGGCAGTGGGGAAAAGTGATGCTGGTCCTCACTGCCTCCTGGAACCCCTTCAAATGCCCCAGACAATTTGGCCCTCTCTGCTTTCCTGCGGACTCCAGCCTCAAAAGCACCTGTTTTCTCTTTCGGCGGTGTTTGGAGCAAAAAAGACAAACGTCCAGCTTTTGCTGCCACAGCAAAGGTGGCAGTGCGGAAAAGTGATGCTGGTCCTCACTGCCTCCTGGAACCCCTTCAAATGCCCCAGACAATTTGGCCCTCTCTGCTTTCCTGCGGACTCCATCCTCAAAAGCACCTTTTTTCGCTTTCGGAGCTGTTTGAGCAAAAAAGACAAACGTCCAGCTTTTGCTGCCACAGCAAAGGTGCCAGCTAGGAAAAGTGATGCTGGTCCTCACTGCCTCCTGGAACCCCTTCAAATGCCCCAGACAATTTGGCCCTCTCTGCTTTCCTGCGGACTCCATCCTCAAAAGCACCTGTTTTCGCTTTCGGCGGTGTTTGGAGCAAAAAAGACAAACGTCCAGCTTTTGCTGCCACAGCAAAGGTGGCAGCGGGGAAAAGTGATGCTGGTCCTCACTGCCTCCTGGAACCCCTTCAAATGCCCCAGACAATTTGGCCCTCTCTGCTTTCCTGCGGACTCCATCCTCAAAAGCACCTGTTTTCGCTTTCGGCGGTGTTTGGAGCAAAAAAGACAAACGTCCAGCTTTTGCTGCCACAGCAAAGGTGGCAGTGGGGAAAAGTGATGCTGGTCCTCACTGCCTCCTGGAACCCCTTCAAATGCCCCAGACAATTTGGCCCTCTCTGCTTTCCTGCGGACTCCAGCCTCAAAAGCACCTGTTTTCGCTTTCGGCGGTGTTTGGAGCAAAAAAGACAAACGTCCAGCATTTGCTGCCACAGCAAAGGTGGCAGCGGGGAAAAGTGATGCTGGTCCTCACTGCCTCCTGGAACCCCTTCAAATGCCACAGACAATTTGGCCCTCTCTGCTTTCCTGCGGACTCCAGCCTCAAAAGCACCTGTTTTCGCTTTCGGCGGTGTTTGGAGCAAAAAAGACAAACGTCCAGCATTTGCTGCCACAGCAAAGGTGGCAGCGGGGAAAAGTGATGCTGGTCCTCACTGCCTCCTGGAACCCCTTCAAATGCCACAGACAATTTGGCCCTCTCTGCTTTCCTGCGGACTCCATCCTCAAAAGCAGCTTTTTTCGCTTTCGGCGCCCTCTGGAGCAAAAAAGACAAACGTCCAGCTTTTGCTGCCACAGCAAAGGTGGCAGCGGGAAAAAGTGATGCTGGTCCTCACTGCCTCCTGGAACCCCTTCAAATGCCCCAGACAATTTGGCCCTCTCTGCTTTCCTGTGGACTCCATCCTCAAAAGCACCTGTTTTCGCTTTCGGCGGTGTTTGGAGCAAAAAAGACAAACGTCCAGCTTTTGCTGCCACAGCAAAGCTGGCAGCGGGGAAAAGTGATGCTGGTCCTCACTGCCTCCTGGAACCCCTTCAAATGCCCCAGACAATTTGGCCCTCTCTGCTTTCCTGCGGACTCCATCCTCAAAAGCACCTTTTTTCACTTTCGGAGCCCTCCGAGCAAAAAAGACAAACGTCCAGCTTTTGCTGCCACAGCAAAGGTGGCAGTGCGGAAAAGTGATGCTGGTCCTCACTGCCTCCTGGAACCCCTTCAAATGCCCCAGACAATTTGGCCCTCTCTGCTTTCCTGTGGACTCCATCCTCAAAAGCACCTGTTTTCGCTTTCGGCGCTGTTTGGAGCAAAAAAGACAAACGTCCAGCTTTTGCTGCCACAGCAAAGGTGGCAGCGGGGAAAAGTGATGCTGGTCCTCACTGCCTCCTGGAACCCCTTCAAATGCCCCAGACAATTTGGCCCTCTCTGCTTTCCTGCGGACTCCATCCTCAAAAGCACCTTTTTTCACTTTCGGAGCCCTCCGAGCAAAAAAGACAAACGTCCAGCTTTTGCTGCCACAGCAAAGGTGGCAGCGGGGAAAAGTGATGCTGGTCCTCACTGCCTCCTGGAACCCCTTCAAATGCCCCAGACAATTTGGCCCTCTCAGCTTTCCTGCGGACTCCATCCTCAAAAGCACCTGTTTTCGCTTTCGGCGGTGTTTGGAGCAAAAAAGACAAACGTCCAGCTTTTGCTGCCACAGCAAAGGTGCCAGCGGGGAAAAGTGATGCTGGTCCTCACTGCCTCCTGGAACCCCTTCAAATGCCCCAGACAATTTGGCCCTCTCTGCTTTCCTGCGGACTCCATCCTCAAAAGCACCTGTTTTCGCTTTCGGCGCCCTCCGGAGCAAAAAAGACAAACGTCCAGCTTTTGCTGCCACAGCAAAGGTTGCAGCGAGGAAAAGTGATGCTGGTCCTCACTGCCTCCTGGAACCCCTTCAAATGCCCCAGACAATTTGGCCCTCTCTGCTTTCCTGCGGACTCCATCCTCAAAAGCACCTGTTTTCACTTTCGGCGCCCTCCGGAGCAAAAAAGACATACGTCCAGCTTTTGCTGCCACAGCAAAGGTGCCAGCGGGGAAAAGTGATGCTGGTCCTCACTGCCTCCTGGAACCCCTTCAAATGCCCCAGACAATTTGGCCCTCTCTGCTTTCCTGCGGACTCCATCCTCAAAAGCACCTGTTTTCGCTTTCGGCGGTGTTTGGAGCAAAAAAGAGAAACGTCCAGCTTTTGCTGCCACAGCAAAGGTGGCAGCGGGGAAAAGTGATGCTGGTCCTCACTGCCTCCTGGAACCCCTTCAAATGCCCCAGACAATTTGGCCCTCTCTGCTTTCCTGCGGACTCCATCCTCAAAAGCACCTTTTTTCGCTTTCGGCGCTCTCCGGAGCAAAAAAGACAAACGTCCAGCTTTTGCTGCCACAGCAAAGGTGCCAGCGGGGAAAAGTGATGCTGGTCCTCACTGCCTCCTGGAACCCCTTCAAATGCCCCAGACAATTTGGCCCTCTCTGCTTCCCTGCGGACTCCAGCCTCAAAAGCACCTGTTTTCGCTTTCGGCGGTGTTTGGAGCAAAAAAGACAAACGTCCAGCTTTTGCTGCCACAGCAAAGGTGGCAGCGGGGAAAAGTGATGCTGGTCCTCACTGCCTCCTGGAACCCCTTCAAATGCCCCAGACAATTTGGCCCTCTCTGCTTTCCTGCGGACTCCATCCTCAAAAGCACCTTTTTTCGCTTTCGGAGCTGTTTGGAGCAAAAAAGACAAACGTCCAGCTTTTGCTGCCACAGCAAAGGTGGCAGCGGGGAAAAGTGATGCTGGTCCTCACTGCCTCCTGGAACCCCTTCAAATGCCCCAGACAATTTGGCCCTCTCTGCTTTCCTGCGGACTCCAGCCTCAAAAGCACCTGTTTTCGCTTTCGGCGCCCTCTGGAGCAAAAAAGACAAACGTCCAGCTTTTGCTGCCACAGCAAAGGTGGCAGCGGGAAAAAGTGATGCTGGTCCTCACTGCCTCCTGGAACCCCTTCAAATGCCCCAGACAATTTGGCCCTCTCTGCTTTCCTGTGGACTCCATCCTCAAAAGCACCTGTTTTCGCTTTCGGCGCTCTTTGGAGCAAAAAAGACAAACGTCCAGCTTTTGCTGCCACAGCAAAGGTGGCAGCGGGGAAAAGTGATGCTGGTCCTCACTGCCTCCTGGAACCCCTTCAAATGCCCCAGACAATTTGGCCCTCTCTGCTTTCCTGCGGACTCCATCCTCAAAAGCACCTTTTTTCACTTTCGGAGCCCTCCGAGCAAAAAAGACAAACGTCCAGCTTTTGCTGCCACAGCAAAGGTGGCAGCGGGGAAAAGTGATGCTGGTCCTCACTGCCTCCTGGAACCCCTTCAAATGCCCCAGACAATTTGGCCCTCTCTGCTTTCCTGCGGACTCCATCCTCAAAAGCACCTGTTTTCGCTTTCGGCGGTGTTTGGAGCAAAAAAGACAAACGTCCAGCTTTTGCTGCCACAGCAAAGGTGGCAGCGGGGAAAAGTGATGCTGGTCCTCACTGCCTCCTCGAACCCCTTCAAATGCCCCAGACAATTTGGCCCTCTCTGCTTTCCTGCGGACTCCATCCTCAAAAGCACCTGTTTTCGCTTTCGGCGCCCTCCAGAGCAAAAAAGACAAACGTCCAGCTTTTGCTGCCACAGCAAGGGTTGCAGCGAGGAAAAGTGATGCTGGTCCTCACTGCCTCCTGGAACCCCTTCAAATGCCCCAGACAATTTGGCCCTCTCTGCTTTCCTGCGGACTCCAGCCTCAAAAGCACCTGTTTTCACTTTCGGCGCCCTCCGGAGCAAAAAAGACATACGTCCAGCTTTTGCTGCCACAGCAAAGGTGGCAGCGGGGAAAAGTGATGCTGGTCCTCACTGCCTCCTGGAACCCCTTCAAATGCCCCAGACAATTTGGCCCTCTCTGCTTTCCTGCGGACTCCATCCTCAAAAGCACCTGTTTTCGCTTTCGGCGCTCTCCGGAGCAAAAAAGACAAACGTCCAGCTTTTGCTGCCACAGCAAAGGTGGCAGTGGGGAAAAGTGATGCTGGTCCTCAATGCCTCCTGGAACCCCTTCAAATGCCCCAGACAATTTGGCCCTCTCTGCCTTCCTGCGGACTCCATCCTCAAAAGCAGCTTTTTTCACTTTCGGCGCTCTCCGGAGCAAAAAAGACAAACGTCCAGCTTTTGCTGCCACAGCAAAGGTGGCAGCGGGGAAAAGTGATGCTGGTCCTCACTGCCTCCTGGAACCCCTTCAAATGCCCCAGACAATTTGGCCCTCTCTGCTTTCCTGCGGACTCCATCCTCAAAAGCACCTGTTTTCGCTTTCGGCGCTCTCCGGAGCAAAAAAGACAAACGTCCAGCTTTTGCTGCCACAGCAAAGGTGGCAGCGGGGAAAAGTGATGCTGGTCCTCACTGCCTCCTGGAACCCCTTCAAATGCCCCAGACAATTTGGCCCTCTCTGCTTTCCTGCGGACTCCATCCTCAAAAGCACCTTTTTTCGCTTTCGGCGCTCTCCGGAGCAAAAAAGACAAACGTCCAGCTTTTGCTGCCACAGCAAAGGTGGCAGCGGGGAAAAGTGATGCTGGTCCTCACTGCCTCCTGGAACCCCTTCAAATGCCCCAGACAATTTGGCCCTCTCTGCTTCCCTGCGGACTCCATCCTCAAAAGCACCTGTTTTCGCTTTCGGCGGTGTTTGGAGCAAAAAAGACAAACGTCCAGCTTTTGCTGCCACAGCAAAGGTGGCAGCGGGGAAAAGTGATGCTGGTCCTCACTGCCTCCTGGAACCCCTTCAAATGCCCCAGACAATTTGGCCCTCTCTGCTTTCCTGCGGACTCCATCCTCAAAAGCACCTTTTTTCGCTTTCGGAGCTGTTTGGAGCAAAAAAGACAAACGTCCAGCTTTTGCTGCCACAGCAAAGGTGGCAGCGGGGAAAAGTGATGCTGGTCCTCACTGCCTCCTGGAACCCCTTCAAATGCCCCAGACAATTTGGCCCTCTCAGCTTTCCTGCGGACTCCATCCTCAAAAGCACCTTTTATCGCTTTCGGCGCTCTCCGGAGCAAAAAAGACAAACGTCCAGCTTTTGCTGCCACAGCAAAAGTGGCAGCGGGGAAAAGTGATGCTGGTCCTCACTGCCTCCTGGAACCCCTTCAAATGCCCCACACAATTTGGCCCTCTCTGCTTTCCTGCGGACTCCAGCCTCAAAAGCACCTTTTTTCACTTTCGGCGCCCTCCGGAGCAAAAAAGACAAACGTCCAGCTTTTGCTGCCACAGCAAAGGTGGCAGTGGGGAAAAGTGATGCTGGTCCTCACTGCCTCCTGGAACCCCTTCAAATGCCCCAGACAATTTGGCCCTCTCTGCTTTCCTGCGGACTCCAGCCTCAAAAGCACCTGTTTTCTCTTTCGGCGGTGTTTGGAGCAAAAAAGACAAACGTCCAGCTTTTGCTGCCACAGCAAAGGTGGCAGTGCGGAAAAGTGATGCTGGTCCTCACTGCCTCCTGGAACCCCTTCAAATGCCCCAGACAATTTGGCCCTCTCTGCTTTCCTGCGGACTCCATCCTCAAAAGCACCTTTTTTCGCTTTCGGCGCTGTTTGAGCAAAAAAGACAAACGTCCAGCTTTTGCTGCCACAGCAAAGGTGCCAGCTAGGAAAAGTGATGCTGGTCCTCACTGCCTCCTGGAACCCCTTCAAATGCCCCAGACAATTTGGCCCTCTCTGCTTTCCTGCGGACTCCATCCTCAAAAGCACCTGTTTTCGCTTTCGGCGGTGTTTGGAGCAAAAAAGACAAACGTCCAGCTTTTGCTGCCACAGCAAAGGTGGCAGCGGGGAAAAGTGATGCTGGTCCTCACTGCCTCCTGGAACCCCTTCAAATGCCCCAGACAATTTGGCCCTCTCTGCTTTCCTGCTGACTCCATCCTCAAAAGCACCTTTTTTCAATTTCGGAGCTGTTTGGAGCAAAAAAGACAAACGTCCAGCTTTTGCTGCCACAGCAAAGGTGGCAGCGGGGAAAAGTGATGCTGGTCCTCACTGCCTCCTGGAACCCCTTCAAATGCCCCAGACAATTTGGCCCTCTCAGCTTTCCTGCGGACTCCATCCTCAAAAGCACCTTTTATCGCTTTCGGCGCTCTCCGGAGCAAAAAAGACAAACGTCCAGCTTTTGCTGCCACAGCAAAAGTGGCAGCGGGGAAAAGTGATGCTGGTCCTCACTGCCTCCTGGAACCCCTTCAAATGCCCCACACAATTTGGCCCTCTCTGCTTTCCTGCGGACTCCAGCCTCAAAAGCACCTTTTTTCACTTTCGGCGCCCTCCGGAGCAAAAAAGACAAACGTCCAGCTTTTGCTGCCACAGCAAAGGTGGCAGTGGGGAAAAGTGATGCTGGTCCTCACTGCCTCCTGGAACCCCTTCAAATGCCCCAGACAATTTGGCCCTCTCTGCTTTCCTGCGGACTCCAGCCTCAAAAGCACCTGTTTTCTCTTTCGGCGGTGTTTGGAGCAAAAAAGACAAACGTCCAGCTTTTGCTGCCACAGCAAAGGTGGCAGTGCGGAAAAGTGATGCTGGTCCTCACTGCCTCCTGGAACCCCTTCAAATGCCCCAGACAATTTGGCCCTCTCTGCTTTCCTGCGGACTCCATCCTCAAAAGCACCTTTTTTCGCTTTCGGAGCTGTTTGAGCAAAAAAGACAAACGTCCAGCTTTTGCTGCCACAGCAAAGGTGCCAGCTAGGAAAAGTGATGCTGGTCCTCACTGCCTCCTGGAACCCCTTCAAATGCCCCAGACAATTTGGCCCTCTCTGCTTTCCTGCGGACTCCATCCTCAAAAGCACCTGTTTTCGCTTTCGGCGGTGTTTGGAGCAAAAAAGACAAACGTCCAGCTTTTGCTGCCACAGCAAAGGTGGCAGCGGGGAAAAGTGATGCTGGTCCTCACTGTCTCCTGGAACCCCTTCAAATGCCCCAGACAATTTGGCCCTCTCTGCTTTCCTGCGGACTCCATCCTCAAAAGCACCTGTTTTCGCTTTCGGCGGTGTTTGGAGCAAAAAAGACAAACGTCCAGCTTTTGCTGCCACAGCAAAGGTGGCAGCGGGGAAAAGTGATGCTGGTCCTCACTGCCTCCTGGAACCCCTTCAAATGCCCCAGACAATTTGGCCCTCTCTGCTTTCCTGCGGACTCCATCCTCAAAAGCACCTGTTTTCGCTTTCGGCGCCCTCCGGAGCAAAAAAGACAAACGTCCAGCTTTTGCTGCCACAGCAAAGGTTGCAGCGAGGAAAAGTGATGCTGGTCCTCACTGCCTCCTGGAACCCCTTCAAATGCCCCAGACAATTTGGCCCTCTCTGCTTTCCTGCGGACTCCATCCTCAAAAGCACCTGTTTTCACTTTCGGCGCCCTCCGGAGCAAAAAAGACATACGTCCAGCTTTTGCTGCCACAGCAAAGGTGCCAGCGGGGAAAAGTGATGCTGGTCCTCACTGCCTCCTGGAACCCCTTCAAATGCCCCAGACAATTTGGCCCTCTCTGCTTTCCTGCGGACTCCATCCTCAAAAGCACCTGTTTTCGCTTTCGGCGGTGTTTGGAGCAAAAAAGAGAAACGTCCAGCTTTTGCTGCCACAGCAAAGGTGGCAGCGGGGAAAGGTGATGCTGGTCCTCACTGCCTCCTGGAACCCCTTCAAATGCCCCAGACAATTTGGCCCTCTCTGCTTTCCTGCGGACTCCAGCCTCAAAAGCACCTGTTTTCGCTTTCGGCGCTGTTTGGAGCAAAAAAGACAAACGTCCAGCTTTTGCTGCCACAGCAAAGGTGGCAGTGGGGAAAAGTGATGCTGGTCCTCACTGCCTCCTGGAACCCCTTCAAATGCCCCAGACAATTTGGCCCTCTCTGCTTTCCTGCGGACTCCATCCTCAAAAGCACCTGTTTTCGCTTTCGGCGGTGTTTGGAGCAAAAAAGACAAACGTCCAGCTTTTGCTGCCACAGCAAAGGCGCCAGCGGGGAAAAGTGATGCTGGTCCTCACTGCCTCCTGGAACCCCTTCAAATGCCCCAGACAATTTGGCCCTCTCTGCTTTCCTGCGGACTCCATCCTCAAAAGCACCTGTTTTCGTTTTCGGCGGTGTTTGGAGCAAAAAAGACAAACGTCCAGCTTTTGCTGCCACAGCAAAGGTGGCAGTGGGGAAAAGTGATGCTGGTCCTCACTGCCTCCTGGAACCCCTTCAAATGCCCCAGATAATTTGGCCCTCTCTGCTTTCCTGCGGACTCCATCCTCAAAAGCACCTGTTTTCGCTTTCGGCGGTGTTTGGAGCAAAAAAGACAAACGTCCAGCTTTTGCTGCCACAGCAAAGGTGGCAGCGGGGAAAAGTGATGCTGGTCCTCACTGCCTCCTGGAACCCCTTCAAATGCCCCAGACAATTTGGCCCTCTCTGCTTTCCTGCGGACTCCATCCTCAAAAGCACCTGTTTTCGCTTTCGGCGGTGTTTGGAGCAAAAAGACAAACATCCAGCTTTTGCTGCCACAGCAAAGGTGGCAGCGGGGAAAAGTGATGCTGGTCCTCACTGCCTCCTGGAACCCCTTCAAATGCCCCAGACAATTTGGCCCTCTCAGCTTTCCTGCGGACTCCATCCTCAAAAGCACCTTTTATCGCTTTCGGCGCTCTCCGGAGCAAAAAAGACAAACGTCCAGCTTTTGCTGCCGCAGCAAAGGTGGTAGCGGGGAAAAGTGATGCTGGTCCTCACTGCCTCCTGGAACCCCTTCAAATGCCCCAGACAATTTGGCCCTCTCTGCTTTCCTGCGGACTCCAGCCTCAAAAGCACCTGTTTTCGCTTTCGGCGGTGTTTGGAGCAAAAACGAAAAACGTCCAGCTTTTGCTGCCACAGCAAAGGTGCCAGCGGGGAAAAGTGATGCTGGTCCTCACTGCCTCCTGGAACCCCTTCAAATGCCCCAGACAATTTGGCCCTCTCTGCTTTCCTGCGGACTCCAGCCTCAAAAGCACCTTTTTTCACTTTCGGCGCTGTTTGGAGCAAAAAAGACAAACGTCCAGCTTTTGCTGCCACAGCAAAGGTGGCAGTGGGGAAAAGTGATGCTGGTCCTCACTGCCTCCTGGAACCCCTTCAAATGCCCCAGACAATTTGGCCCTCTCTGCTTTCCTGCGGACTCCAGCCTCAAAAGCACCTGTTTTCGCTTTCGGCGGTGTTTGGAGCAAAAAAGACAAACGTCCAGCTTTTGCTGCCACAGCAAAGGTGGCAGCGGGGAAAAGTGATGCTGGTCCTCACTGCCTCCTGGAACCCCTTCAAATGCCCCAGACAATCTGGCCCTCTCTGCTTTCCTGCGGACTCCAGCCTCAAAAGCACCTTTTATCGCTTTCGGCGCTCTCCGGAGCAAAAAAGACAAACGTCCAGCTTTTGCTGCCACAGCAAAAGTGGCAGCGGGGAAAAGTGATGCTGGTCCTCACTGCCTCCTGGAACCCCTTCAAATGCCCCACACAATTTGGCCCTCTCTGCTTTCCTGCGGACTCCATCCTCAAAAGCACCTTTTTTCGCTTTCGGAGCTGTTTGAGCAAAAAAGACAAACGTCCAGCTTTTGCTGCCACAGCAAAGGTGCCAGCGGGGAAAAGTGATGCTGGTCCTCACTGCCTCCTGGAACCCCTTCAAATGCCCCAGACAATTTGGCCCTCTCTGCTTTCCTGCGGACTCCATCCTCAAAAGCACCTGTTTTCGCTTTCGGCGGTGTTTGGAGCAAAAAAGACAAACGTCCAGCTTTTGCTGCCACAGCAAAGGTGGCAGTGGGGAAAAGTGATGCTGGTCCTCACTGCCTCCTGGAACCCCTTCAAATGCCCCAGACAATTTGGCCCTCTCTGCTTTCCTGCGGACTCCATCCTCAAAAGCACCTTTTTTCGCTTTCGGCGCCCTCTGGAGCAAAAAAGACAAACGTCCAGCTTTTGCTGCCACAGCAAAGGTGGCAGCGGGAAAAAGTGATGCTGGTCCTCACTGCCTCCTGGAACCCCTTCAAATGCCCCAGACAATTTGGCCCTCTCTGCTTTCCTGCGGACTCCATCCTCAAAAGCACCTTTTTTCACTTTCGGAGACCTCCGAGCAAAAAAGACAAACGTCCAGCTTTTGCTGCCACAGCAAAGGTGGCAGCGGGGAAAAGTGATGCTGGTCCTCACTGCCTCCTGGAACCCCTTCAAATGCCCCAGACAATTTGGCCCTCTCTGCTTTCCTGCGGACTCCATCCTCAAAAGCACCTGTTTTCGCTTTCGGCGGTGTTTGGAGCAAAAAAGACAAACGTCCAGCTTTTGCTGCCACAGCAAAGGTTGCAGCGAGGAAAAGTGATGCTGGTCCTCACTGCCTCCTGGAACCCCTTCAAATGCCCCAGACAATTTGGCCCTCTCTGCTTTCCTGCGGACTCCATCCTCAAAAGCACCTGTTTTCACTTTCGGCGCCCTCCGGAGCAAAAAAGACATACGTCCAGCTTTTGCTGCCACAGCAAAGGTGGCAGCGGGGAAAAGTGATGCTGGTCCTCACTGCCTCCTGGAACCCCTTCAAATGCCCCAGACAATTTGGCCCTCTCTGCTTTCCTGCGGACTCCAGCCTCAAAAGCACCTTTTTTCGCTTTCGGCGCCCTCTGGAGCAAAAAAGACAAACGTCCAGCTTTTGCTGCCACAGCAAAGGTGGCAGCGGGAAAAAGTGATGCTGGTCCTCACTGCCTCCTGGAACCCCTTCAAATGCCCCACACAATTTGGCCCTCTCTGATTTCCTGTGGACTCCATCCTCAAAAGCACCTGTTTTCGCTTTCGGCGCTCTTTGGAGCAAAAAAGACAAACGTCCAGCTTTTGCTGCCACAGCAAAGGTGGCAGCGGGGAAAAGTGATGCTGGTCCTCACTGCCTCCTGGAACCCCTTCAAATGCCCCAGACAATTTGGCCCTCTCTGCTTTCCTGCGGACTCCATCCTCAAAAGCACCTTTTTTCGCTTTCGGAGCCCTCCGAGCAAAAAAGACAAACGTCCAGCTTTTGCTGCCACAGCAAAGGTGGCAGCGGGGAAAAGTGATGCTGGTCCTCACTGCCTCCTGGAACCCCTTCAAATGCCCCAGACAATTTGGCCCTCTCTGCTTTCCTGCGGACTCCATCCTCAAAAGCACCTGTTTTCGCTTTCGGAGCTGTTTGGAGCAAAAAAGACAAACGTCCAGCTTTTGCTGCCACAGCAAAGGTGGCAGCGGGGAAAAGTGATGCTGGTCCTCACTGCCTCCTGGAACCCCTTCAAATGCCCCAGACAATTTGGCCCTCTCTGCTTTCCTGCGGACTCCATCCTCAAAAGCACCTGTTTTCGCTTTCGGCGCCCTCCGGAGCAAAAAAGACAAACGTCCAGCTTTTGCTGCCACAGCAAAGGTTGCAGCGAGGAAAAGTGATGCTGGTCCTCACTGCCTCCTGGAACCCCTTCAAATGCCCCAGACAATTTGGCCCTCTCTGCTTTCCTGCGGACTCCATCCTCAAAAGCACCTGTTTTCACTTTCGGCGCCCTCCGGAGCAAAAAAGACATACGTCCAGCTTTTGCTGCCACAGCAAAGGTGGCAGCGGGGAAAAGTGATGCTGGTCCTCACTGCCTCCTGGAACCCCTTCAAATGCCCCAGACAATTTGGCCCTCTCTGCTTTCCTGCGGACTCCATCCTCAAAAGCACCTGTTTTCGCTTTCGGCGCTCTCCGGAGCAAAAAAGACAAACGTCCAGCTTTTGCTGCCACAGCAAAGGTGGCAGTGGGGAAAATTGATGCTGGTCCTCAATGCCTCCTGGAACCCCTTCAAATGCCCCAGACAATTTGGCCCTCTCTGCCTTCCTGCGGACTCCATCCTCAAAAGCAGCTTTTTTCACTTTCGGCGCTCTCCGGAGCAAAAAAGACAAACGTCCAGCTTTTGCTGCCACAGCAAAGGTGGCAGCGGGGAAAAGTGATGCTGGTCCTCCCTGCCTCCTGGAACCCCTTCAAATGCCCCAGACAATTTGGCCCTCTCTGCTTTCCTGCGGACTCCATCCTCAAAAGCACCTGTTTTCGCTTTCGGCGGTCTCCGGAGCAAAAAAGACAAACGTCCAGCTTTTGCTGCCACAGCAAAGGTGGCAGCGGGGAAAAGTGATGCTGGTCCTCACTGCCTCCTGGAACCCCTTCAAATGCCCCAGACAATTTGGCCCTCTCTGCTTTCCTGCGGACTCCATCCTCAAAAGCACCTTTTTTCGCTTTCGGCGCTCTCCGGAGCAAAAAAGACAAACGTCCAGCATTTGCTGCCACAGCAAAGGTGGCAGCGGGGAAAAGTGATGCTGGTCCTCACTGCCTCCTGGAACCCCTTCAAATGCCCCAGACAATTTGGCCCTCTCTGCTTTCCTGCGGACTCCATCCTCAAAAGCACCTGTTTTCGCTTTCGGCGGTGTTTGGAGCAAAAAAGACAAACGTCCAGCTTTTGCTGCCACAGCAAAGGTTGCAGCGAGGAAAAGTGATGCTGGTCCTCACTGCCTCCTGGAACCCCTTCAAATGCCCCAGACAATTTGGCCCTCTCTGCTTTCCTGCGGACTCCATCCTCAAAAGCACCTGTTTTCACTTTCGGCGCCCTCCGGAGCAAAAAAGACATACGTCCAGCTTTTGCTGCCACAGCAAAGGTGGCAGCGGGGAAAAGTGATGCTGGTCCTCACTGCCTCCTGGAACCCCTTCAAATGCCCCAGACAATTTGGCCCTCTCTGCTTTCCTGCGGACTCCAGCCTCAAAAGCACCTTTTTTCGCTTTCGGCGCCCTCTGGAGCAAAAAAGACAAACGTCCAGCTTTTGCTGCCACAGCAAAGGTGGCAGCGGGAAAAAGTGATGCTGGTCCTCACTGCCTCCTGGAACCCCTTCAAATGCCCCACACAATTTGGCCCTCTCTGATTTCCTGTGGACTCCATCCTCAAAAGCACCTGTTTTCGCTTTCGGCGCTCTTTGGAGCAAAAAAGACAAACGTCCAGCTTTTGCTGCCACAGCAAAGGTGGCAGCGGGGAAAAGTGATGCTGGTCCTCACTGCCTCCTGGAACCCCTTCAAATGCCCCAGACAATTTGGCCCTCTCTGCTTTCCTGCGGACTCCATCCTCAAAAGCACCTTTTTTCGCTTTCGGAGCCCTCCGAGCAAAAAAGACAAACGTCCAGCTTTTGCTGCCACAGCAAAGGTGGCAGCGGGGAAAAGTGATGCTGGTCCTCACTGCCTCCTGGAACCCCTTCAAATGCCCCAGACAATTTGGCCCTCTCTGCTTTCCTGCGGACTCCATCCTCAAAAGCACCTGTTTTCGCTTTCGGAGCTGTTTGGAGCAAAAAAGACAAACGTCCAGCTTTTGCTGCCACAGCAAAGGTGGCAGCGGGGAAAAGTGATGCTGGTCCTCACTGCCTCCTGGAACCCCTTCAAATGCCCCAGACAATTTGGCCCTCTCTGCTTTCCTGCGGACTCCATCCTCAAAAGCACCTGTTTTCGCTTTCGGCGCCCTCCGGAGCAAAAAAGACAAACGTCCAGCTTTTGCTGCCACAGCAAAGGTTGCAGCGAGGAAAAGTGATGCTGGTCCTCACTGCCTCCTGGAACCCCTTCAAATGCCCCAGACAATTTGGCCCTCTCTGCTTTCCTGCGGACTCCATCCTCAAAAGCACCTGTTTTCACTTTCGGCGCCCTCCGGAGCAAAAAAGACATACGTCCAGCTTTTGCTGCCACAGCAAAGGTGGCAGCGGGGAAAAGTGATGCTGGTCCTCACTGCCTCCTGGAACCCCTTCAAATGCCCCAGACAATTTGGCCCTCTCTGCTTTCCTGCGGACTCCATCCTCAAAAGCACCTGTTTTCGCTTTCGGCGCTCTCCGGAGCAAAAAAGACAAACGTCCAGCTTTTGCTGCCACAGCAAAGGTGGCAGTGGGGAAAATTGATGCTGGTCCTCAATGCCTCCTGGAACCCCTTCAAATGCCCCAGACAATTTGGCCCTCTCTGCCTTCCTGCGGACTCCATCCTCAAAAGCAGCTTTTTTCACTTTCGGCGCTCTCCGGAGCAAAAAAGACAAACGTCCAGCTTTTGCTGCCACAGCAAAGGTGGCAGCGGGGAAAAGTGATGCTGGTCCTCCCTGCCTCCTGGAACCCCTTCAAATGCCCCAGACAATTTGGCCCTCTCTGCTTTCCTGCGGACTCCATCCTCAAAAGCACCTGTTTTCGCTTTCGGCGGTCTCCGGAGCAAAAAAGACAAACGTCCAGCTTTTGCTGCCACAGCAAAGGTGGCAGCGGGGAAAAGTGATGCTGGTCCTCACTGCCTCCTGGAACCCCTTCAAATGCCCCAGACAATTTGGCCCTCTCTGCTTTCCTGCGGACTCCATCCTCAAAAGCACCTTTTTTCGCTTTCGGCGCTCTCCGGAGCAAAAAAGACAAACGTCCAGCTTTTGCTGCCACAGCAAAGGTGCCAGCGGGGAAAAGTGATGCTGGTCCTCACTGCCTCCTGGAACCCCTTCAAATGCCCCAGACAATTTGGCCCTCTCTGCTTCCCTGCGGACTCCAGCCTCAAAAGCACCTGTTTTCGCTTTCGGCGGTGTTTGGAGCAAAAAAGACAAACGTCCAGCTTTTGCTGCCACAGCAAAGGTGGCAGCGGGGAAAAGTGATGCTGGTCCTCACTGCCTCCTGGAACCCCTTCAAATGCCCCAGACAATTTGGCCCTCTCTGCTTTCCTGCGGACTCCATCCTCAAAAGCACCTTTTTTCGCTTTCGGAGCTGTTTGGAGCAAAAAAGACAAACGTCCAGCTTTTGCTGCCACAGCAAAGGTGGCAGCGGGGAAAAGTGATGCTGGTCCTCACTGCCTCCTGGAACCCCTTCAAATGCCCCAGACAATTTGGCCCTCTCAGCTTTCCTGCGGACTCCATCCTCAAAAGCACCTTTTATCGCTTTCGGCGCTCTCCGGAGCAAAAAAGACAAACGTCCAGCTTTTGCTGCCACAGCAAAAGTGGCAGCGGGGAAAAGTGATGCTGGTCCTCACTGCCTCCTGGAACCCCTTCAAATGCCCCACACAATTTGGCCCTCTCTGATTTCCTGCGGACTCCAGCCTGAAAAGCACCTTTTTTCACTTTCGGCGCCCTCCGGAGCAAAAAAGACAAACGTCCAGCTTTTGCTGCCACAGCAAAGGTGGCAGTGGGGAAAAGTGATGCTGGTCCTCACTGCCTCCTGGAACCCCTTCAAATGCCCCAGACAATTTGGCCCTCTCTGCTTTCCTGCGGACTCCAGCCTCAAAAGCACCTGTTTTCTCTTTCGGCGGTGTTTGGAGCAAAAAAGACAAACGTCCAGCTTTTGCTGCCACAGCAAAGGTGGCAGTGCGGAAAAGTGATGCTGGTCCTCACTGCCTCCTGGAACCCCTTCAAATGCCCCAGACAATTTGGCCCTCTCTGCTTTCCTGCGGACTCCATCCTCAAAAGCACCTTTTTTCGCTTTCGGAGCTGTTTGAGCAAAAAAGACAAACGTCCAGCTTTTGCTGCCACAGCAAAGGTGGCAACGGGGAAAAGTGATGCTGGTCCTCACTGCCTCCTGGAACCCCTTCAAATGCCCCAGACAATTTGGCCCTCTCTGCTTTCCTGCGGACTCCATCCTCAAAAGCACCTGTTTTCGCTTTCGGCGGTGTTTGGAGCAAAAAAGACAAACGTCCAGCTTTTGCTGCCACAGCAAAGGTGGCAGCGGGGAAAAGTGATGCTGGTCCTCACTGCCTCCTGGAACCCCTTCAAATGCCCCAGACAATTTGGCCCTCTCTGCTTTCCTGCTGACTCCATCCTCAAAAGCACCTTTTTTCAATTTCGGAGCTGTTTGGAGCAAAAAGACAAACGTCCAGCTTTTGCTGCCACAGCAAAGGTGCCAGCGGGGAAAAGTGATGCTGGTCCTCACTGCCTCCTGGAACCCCTTCAAATGCCCCAGACAATTTGGCCCTCTCTGCTTTCCTGCGGACTCCATCCTCAAAAGCACCTGTTTTCGCTTTCGGCGGTGTTTGGAGCAAAAAAGACAAACGTCCAGCTTTTGCTGCCACAGCAAAGGTGGCAGTGGGGAAAAGTGATGCTGGTCCTCCCTGCCTCCTGGAACCCCTTCAAATGCCCCAGACAATTTGGCCCTCTCTGCTTTCCTGCGGACTCCAGCCTCAAAAGCACCTGTTTTCGCTTTCGGCGGTGTTTGGAGCAAAAAAGACAAACGTCCAGCATTTGCTGCCACAGCAAAGGTGCCAGCGGGGAAAAGTGATGCTGGTCCTCACTGCCTCCTGGAACCCCTTCAAATGCCACAGACAATTTGGCCCTCTCTGCTTTCCTGTGGACTCCATCCTCAAAAGCACCTGTTTTCGCTTTCGGCGCTGTTTGGAGCAAAAAAGACAAACGTCCAGCTTTTGCTGCCACAGCAAAGGTGGCAGCGGGGAAAAGTGATGCTGGTCCTCACTGCCTCCTGGAACCCCTTCAAATGCCCCAGACAATTTGGCCCTCTCTGCTTTCCTGCGGACTCCATCCTCAAAAGCACCTGTTTTCGCTTTCGGAGCTGTTTGGAGCAAAAAAGACAAACGTCCAGCTTTTGCTGCCACAGCAAAGGTGGCAGCGGGGAAAAGTGATGCTGGTCCTCACTGCCTCCTGGAACCCCTTCAAATGCCCCAGACAATTTGGCCCTCTCTGCTTTCCTGCGGACTCCATCCTCAAAAGCACCTTTTTTCACTTTCGGAGCCCTCCGAGCAAAAAAGACAAACGTCCAGCTTTTGCTGCCACAGCAAAGGTGGCAGCGGGGAAAAGTGATGCTGGTCCTCACTGCCTCCTGGAACCCCTTCAAATGCCCCAGACAATTTGGCCCTCTCTGCTTTCCTGCGGACTCCATCCTCAAAAGCACCTGTTTTCGCTTTCGGCGGTGTTTGGAGCAAAAAAGACAAACGTCCAGCTTTTGCTGCCACAGCAAAGGTGGCAGCGGGGAAAAGTGATGCTGGTCCTCACTGCCTCCTGGAACCCCTTCAAATGCCCCAGACAATTTGGCCCTCTCTGCTTTCCTGCGGACTCCATCCTCAAAAGCACCTGTTTTCGCTTTCGGCGCCCTCCGGAGCAAAAAAGACAAACGTCCAGCTTTTGCTGCCACAGCAAAGGTTGCAGCGAGGAAAAGTGATGCTGGTCCTCACTGCCTCCTGGAACCCCTTCAAATGCCCCAGACAATTTGGCCCTCTCTGCTTTCCTGCGGACTCCATCCTCAAAAGCACCTGTTTTCACTTTCGGCGCCCTCCGGAGCAAAAAAGACATACGTCCAGCTTTTGCTGCCACAGCAAAGGTGCCAGCGGGGAAAAGTGATGCTGGTCCTCACTGCCTCCTGGAACCCCTTCAAATGCCCCAGACAATTTGGCCCTCTCTGCTTTCCTGCGGACTCCATCCTCAAAAGCACCTGTTTTCGCTTTCGGCGGTGTTTGGAGCAAAAAAGACAAACGTCCAGCTTTTGCTGCCACAGCAAAGGTGGCAGTGGGGAAAAGTGATGCTGGTCCTCACTGCCTCCTGGAACCCCTTCAAATGCCCCAGACAATTTGGCCCTCTCTGCTTTCCTGCGGACTCCAGCCTCAAAAGCACCTTTTTTCGCTTTCGGCAATGTTTGGAGCAAAAAAGACAAACGTCCAGCATTTGCTGCCACAGCAAAGGTGGCAGCGGGGAAAAGTGATGCTGGTCCTCACTGCCTCCTGGAACCCCTTCAAATGCCCCAGACAATTTGGCCCTCTCTGCTTTCCTGCGGACTCCATCCTCAAAAGCAGCTTTTTTCGCTTTCGGCGCCCTCTGGAGCAAAAAAGACAAACGTCCAGCTTTTGCTGCCACAGCAAAGGTGGCAGCGGGAAAAAGTGATGCTGGTCCTCACTGCCTCCTGGAACCCCTTCAAATGCCCCAGACAATTTGGCCCTCTCTGCTTTCCTGTGGACTCCATCCTCAAAAGCACCTGTTTTCGCTTTCCGCGCTGTTTGGAGCAAAAAAGACAAACGTCCAGCTTTTGCTGCCACAGCAAAGGTGGCAGCGGGGAAAAGTGATGCTGGTCCTCACTGCCTCCTGGAACCCCTTCAAATGCCCCAGACAATTTGGCCCTCTCTGCTTTCCTGCGGACTCCATCCTCAAAAGCACCTTTTTTCACTTTCGGAGCCCTCCGAGCAAAAAAGACAAACGTCCAGCTTTTGCTGCCACAGCAAAGGTGGCAGCGGGGAAAAGTGATGCTGGTCCTCACTGCCTCCTGGAACCCCTTCAAATGCCCCAGACAATTTGGCCCTCTCTGCTTTCCTGCGGACTCCATCCTCAAAAGCACCTGTTTTCGCTTTCGGCGGTGTTTGGAGCAAAAAAGACAAACGTCCAGCTTTTGCTGCCACAGCAAAGGTGGCAGCGGGGAAAAGTGATGCTGGTCCTCACTGCCTCCTGGAACCCCTTCAAATGCCCCAGACAATTTGGCCCTCTCTGCTTTCCTGCGGACTCCATCCTCAAAAGCACCTGTTTTCGCTTTCGGCGCCCTCCGGAGCAAAAAAGACAAACGTCCAGCTTTTGCTGCCACAGCAATGGTTGCAGCGAGGAAAAGTGATGCTGGTCCTCACTGCCTCCTGGAACCCCTTCAAATGCCCCAGACAATTTGGCCCTCTCTGCTTTCCTGCGGACTCCATCCTCAAAAGCACCTGTTTTCACTTTCGGCGCCCTCCGGAGCAAAAAAGACATACGTCCAGCTTTTGCTGCCACAGCAAAGGTGCCAGCGGGGAAAAGTGATGCTGGTCCTCACTGCCTCCTGGAACCCCTTCAAATGCCCCAGACAATTTGGCCCTCTCTGCCTTCCTGCGGACTCCATCCTCAAAAGCAGCTTTTTTCACTTTCGGCGCTCTCCGGAGCAAAAAAGACAAACGTCCAGCTTTTGCTGCCACAGCAAAGGTGGCAGCGGGGAAAAGTGATGCTGGTCCTCACTGCCTCCTGGAACCCCTTCAAATGCCCCAGACAATTTGGCCCTCTCTGCTTTCCTGCGGATTCCATCCTCAAAAGCACCTGTTTTCGCTTTCGGCGGTCTCCGGAGCAAAAAAGACAAACGTCCAGCTTTTGCTGCCACAGCAAAGGTGCCAGCGGGGAAAAGTGATGCTGGTCCTCACTGCCTCCTGGAACCCCTTCAAATGCCCCAGACAATTTGGCCCTCTCTGCTTTCCTGCGGACTCCATCCTCAAAAGCACCTTTTTTCGCTTTCGGCGCTCTCCGGAGCAAAAAAGACAAACGTCCAGCTTTTGCTGCCACAGCAAAGGTGGCAGCGGGGAAAAGTGATGCTGGTCCTCACTGCCTCCTGGAACCCCTTCAAATGCCCCAGACAATTTGGCCCTCTCTGCTTTCCCGCGGACTCCATCCTCAAAAGCACCTGTTTTCGCTTTCGGCGGTGTTTGGAGCAAAAAAGACAAACGTCCAGCTTTTGCTGCCACAGCAAAGGTGCCAGCGGGGAAAAGTGATGCTGGTCCTCACTGCCTCCTGGAACCCCTTCAAATGCCCCAGACAATTTGGCCCTCTCTGCTTTCCTGCGGACTCCAGCCTCAAAAGCACCTGTTTTCACTTTCGGCGGTGTTTGGAGCAAAAAAGACAAACGTCCAGCTTTTGCTGCCACAGCAAAGGTGGCAGTGGGGAAAAGTGATGCTGGTCCTCACTGCCTCCTGGAACCCCTTCAAATGCCCCAGACAATTTGGCCCTCTCTGCTTTCCTGCGGACTCCAGCCTCAAAAGCACCTGTTTTCACTTTCGGCGGTGTTTGGAGCAAAAAAGACAAACGTCCAGCTTTTGCTGCCACAGCAAAGGTGGCAGTGGGGAAAAGTGATGCTGGTCCTCACTGCCTCCTGGAACCCCTTCAAATGCCCCAGACAATTTGGCCCTCTCTGCTTTCCTGCGGACTCCATCCTCAAAAGCACCTTTTTTCGCTTTCGGCGGTGTTTGGAGCAAAAAAGACAAACGTCCAGCTTTTGCTGCCACAGCAAAGGTGGCAGTGGGGAAAAGTGATGCTGGTCCTCACTGCCTCCTGGAACCCCTTCAAATGCCCCAGATAATTTGGCCCTCTCTGCTTTCCTGCGGACTCCATCCTCAAAAGCACCTGTTTTCGCTTTCGGCGGTGTTTGGAGCAAAAAAGACAAACGTCCAGCTTTTGCTGCCACAGCAAAGGTGGCAGCGGGGAAAAGTGATGCTGGTCCTCACTGCCTCCTGGAACCCCATCAAATGCCCCAGACAATTTGGACCTCTCTGCTTTCCTGCGGACTCCATCCTCAAAAGCACCTTTTTTCACTTTCGGAGCCCTCCGAGCAAAAAAGGCAAACGTCCAGCTTTTGCTGCCACAGCAAAGGTGGCAGCGGGGAAAAGTGATGCTGGTCCTCACTGCCTCCTGGAACCCCTTCAAATGCCCCAGACAATTTGGCCCTCTCTGCTTTCCTGCGGACTCCATCCTCAAAAGCACCTGTTTTCGCTTTCGGAGCTGTTTGGAGCAAAAAAGACAAACGTCCAGCTTTTGCTGCCACAGCAAAGGTGGCAGCGGGGAAAAGTGATGCTGGTCCTCACTGCCTCCTGGAACCCCTTCAAATGCCCCAGACAATTTGGCCCTCTCTGCTTTCCTGCGGACTCCATCCTCAAAAGCACCTGTTTTCACTTTCGGCGCCCTCCGGAGCAAAAAAGACATACGTCCAGCTTTTGCTGCCACAGCAAAGGTGCCAGCGGGGAAAAGTGATGCTGGTCCTCACTGCCTCCTGGAACCCCTTCAAATGCCCCAGACAATTTGGCCCTCTCTGCTTTCCTGCGGACTCCATCCTCAAAAGCACCTTTTTTCGCTTTCGGCGGTCTCCGGAGCAAAAAAGACAAACGTCCAGCTTTTGCTGCCACAGCAAAGGTGGCAGCGGGGAAAAGTGATGCTGGTCCTCACTGCCTCCTGGAACCCCTTCAAATTCCCCAGACAATTTGGCCCTCTCTGCTTTCCTGCGGACTCCATCCTCAAAAGCACCTGTTTTCGCTTTCGGCGCTCTCCGGAGCAAAAAAGACAAACGTCCAGCTTTTGCTGCCACAGCAAAGGTGCCAGCGGGGAAAAGTGATGCTGGTCCTCACTGCCTCCTGGAACCCCTTCAAATGCCCCAGATAAATTTGGCCCTATCTGCTTTCCTGCGGACTGCATCCTCAAAAGCACCTTTTTTCGCTTTCGGAGCTGTTTGGAGCAAAAAAGACAAACGTCCAGCTTTTGCTGCCACAACAAAAGTGGCAGCGGGGAAAAGTGATGCTGGTCCTCACTGCCTCCTGGAACCCCTTCAAATGCCCCAGACAATTTGGCCCTCTCTGCTTTCCTGCGGACTCCATCCTCAAAAGCACCTTTTTTCACTTTCGGAGCCCTCCGAGCAAAAAAGACAAACGTCCAGCTTTTGCTGCCACAGCAAAGGTGCCAGCGGGGAAAAGTGATGCTGGTCCTCACTGCCTCCTGGAACCCCTTCAAATGCCCCAGACAATTTGGCCCTCTCTGCTTTCCTGCAGACTCCATCCTCAAAAGCACCTGTTTTCGCTTTCGGCGGTGTTTGGAGCAAAAAAGACAAACGTCCAGCTTTTGCTGCCACAGCAAAGGTGGCAGTGGGGAAAAGTGATGCTGGTCCTCACTGCCTCCTGGAACCCCTTCAAATGCCCCACACAATTTGGCCCTCTCTGCTTTCCTGCGGACTCCATCCTCAAAAGCACCTGTTTTCACTTTGGGCACCCTCCGGAGCAAAAAAGACAAACGTCCAGCTTTTGCTGCCACAGCAAAGGTGGCAGCGGGGAAAAGTGATGCTGGTCCTCACTGCCTCCTGGAACCCCTTCAAATGCCCCAGACAATTTGGCCCTCTCTGCTTTCCTGCGGACTCCATCCTCAAAAGCACCTGTTTTCACTTTGGGCGCCCTCCGGAGCAAAAAAGACAAACGTCCAGCTTTTGCTGCCACAGCAAAGGTGCCAGCGGGGAAAAGTGATGCTGGTCCTCACTGCCTCCTGGAACCCCTTCAAATGCCCCAGACAATTTGGCCCTCTCTGCTTTCCTGCGGACTCCATCCTCAAAAGCACCTGTTTTCGCTTTCGGCGCTGTTTGGAGCAAAAAAGACAAACGTCCAGCTTTTGCTGCCACAGCAAAGGTGGCAGTGGGGAAAAGTGATGCTGGTCCTCAATGCCTCCTGGAACCCCTTCAAATGCCCCAGACAATTTGGCCCTCTCTGCCTTCCTGCGGACTCCATCCTCAAAAGCAGCTTTTTTCGCTTTCGGCGCTCTCCGGAGCAAAAAAGACAAACGTCCAGCTTTTGCTGCCACAGCAAAGGTGGCAGCGGGGAAAAGTGATGCTGGTCCTCACTGCCTCCTGGAACCCCTTCAAATGCCCCAGACAATTTGGCCCTCTCTGCTTTCCTGCGGACTCCATCCTCAAAAGCACCTTTTTTCGCTTTCGGCGCTCTCCGGAGCAAAAAAGAAAAACGTCCAGCTTTTGCTGCCACAGCAAAGGTGCCAGCGAGGAAAAGTGATGCTGGTCCTCACTGCCTCCTGGAACCCCTTCAAATGCCCCAGACAATTTGGCCCTCTCTGCTTTCCCGCGGACTCCATCCTCAAAAGCACCTGTTTTCGCTATCGGCGGTGTTTGGAGCAAAAAAGACAAACGTCCAGCTTTTGCTGCCACAGCAAAGGTGCCAGCGGGGAAAAGTGATGCTGGTCCTCACTGCCTCCTGGAACCCCTTCAAATGCCCCAGACAATTTGGCCCTCTCTGCTTTCCTGCGGACTCCATCCTCAAAAGCACCTGTTTTCGCTTTCGGCGGTGTTTGGAGCAAAAAATGCAAAGGTCCAGCTTTTGCTGCCACAGCAAAGGTGGCAGTGGGGAAAAGTGATGCTGGTCCTCACTGCCTCCTGGAACCCCTTCAAATGCCCCAGACAATTTGGCCCTCTCTGCTTTCCTGCGGACTCCATCCTCAAAAGCACCTTTTTTGAATTTCGGCGCCCTCCGGAGCAAAAAAGACAAACGTCCAGCTTTTGCTGCCACAGCAAAAGTGGCAGCGGGGAAAAGTGATGCTGGTCCTCACTGCCTCCTGGAACCCCTTCAAATGCCCCAGACAATTTGGCCCTCTCTGCTTTCCCGCGGACTCCATCCTCAAAAGCACCTGTTTTCGCTATCGGCGGTGTTTGGAGCAAAAAAGACAAACGTCCAGCTTTTGCTGCCACAGCAAAGGTGGCAGTGGGGAAAAGTGATGCTGGTCCTCACTGCCTCCTGGAACCCCTTCAAATGCCCCACACAATTTGGCCCTCTCTGCTTTCCTGCGGACTCCATCCTCAAAAGCACCTGTTTTCACTTTGGGCACCCTCCGGAGCAAAAAAGACAAACGTCCAGCTTTTGCTGCCACAGCAAAGGTGCCAGCGGGGAAAAGTGATGCTGGTCCTCACTGCCTCCTGGAACCCCTTCAAATGCCCCAGACAATTTGGCCCTCTCTGCTTTCCTGCGGACTCCATCCTCAAAAGCACCTGTTTTCGCTTTCGGCGCTGTTTGGAGCAAAAAAGACAAACGTCCAGCTTTTGCTGCCACAGCAAAGGTGGCAGTGGGGAAAAGTGATGCTGGTCCTCAATGCCTCCTGGAACCCCTTCAAATGCCCCAGACAATTTGGCCCTCTCTGCCTTCCTGCGGACTCCATCCTCAAAAGCAGCTTTTTTCGCTTTCGGCGCTCTCCGGAGCAAAAAAGACAAACGTCCAGCTTTTGCTGCCACAGCAAAGGTGGCAGCGGGGAAAAGTGATGCTGGTCCTCACTGCCTCCTGGAACCCCTTCAAATGCCCCAGACAATTTGGCCCTCTCTGCTTTCCTGCGGACTCCATCCTCAAAAGCACCTTTTTTCGCTTTCGGCGCTCTCCGGAGCAAAAAAGAAAAACGTCCAGCTTTTGCTGCCACAGCAAAGGTGCCAGCGAGGAAAAGTGATGCTGGTCCTCACTGCCTCCTGGAACCCCTTCAAATGCCCCAGACAATTTGGCCCTCTCTGCTTTCCCGCGGACTCCATCCTCAAAAGCACCTGTTTTCGCTATCGGCGGTGTTTGGAGCAAAAAAGACAAACGTCCAGCTTTTGCTGCCACAGCAAAGGTGCCAGCGGGGAAAAGTGATGCTGGTCCTCACTGCCTCCTGGAACCCCTTCAAATGCCCCAGACAATTTGGCCCTCTCTGCTTTCCTGCGGACTCCATCCTCAAAAGCACCTGTTTTCGCTTTCGGCGGTGTTTGGAGCAAAAAAGACAAACGTCCAGCTTTTGCTGCCACAGCAAAGGTGGCAGTGGGGAAAAGTGATGCTGGTCCTCACTGCCTCCTGGAACCCCTTCAAATGCCCCAGACAATTTGGCCCTCTCTGCTTTCCTGCGGACTCCATCCTCAAAAGCACCTTTTTTGAATTTCGGCGCCCTCCGGAGCAAAAAAGACAAACGTCCAGCTTTTGCTGCCACAGCAAAAGTGGCAGCGGGGAAAAGTGATGCTGGTCCTCACTGCCTCCTGGAACCCCTTCAAATGCCCCAGACAATTTGGCCCTCTCTGCTTTCCCGCGGACTCCATCCTCAAAAGCACCTGTTTTCGCTATCGGCGGTGTTTGGAGCAAAAAAGACAAACGTCCAGCTTTTGCTGCCACAGCAAAGGTGGCAGTGGGGAAAAGTGATGCTGGTCCTCAATGCCTCCTGGAACCCCTTCAAATGCCCCAGACAATTTGGCCCTCTCTGCCTTCCTGCGGACTCCATCCTCAAAAGCAGCTTTTTTCGCTTTCGGCGCTCTCCGGAGCAAAAAAGACAAACGTCCAGCTTTTGCTGCCACAGCAAAGGTGGCAGCGGGGAAAAGTGATGCTGGTCCTCACTGCCTCCTGGAACCCCTTCAAATGCCCCAGACAATTTGGCCCTCTCTGCTTTCCTGCGGACTCCATCCTCAAAAGCACCTTTTTTCGCTTTCGGCGCTCTCCGGAGCAAAAAAGAAAAACGTCCAGCTTTTGCTGCCACAGCAAAGGTGCCAGCGAGGAAAAGTGATGCTGGTCCTCACTGCCTCCTGGAACCCCTTCAAATGCCCCAGACAATTTGGCCCTCTCTGCTTTCCCGCGGACTCCATCCTCAAAAGCACCTGTTTTCGCTATCGGCGGTGTTTGGAGCAAAAAAGACAAATGTCCAGCTTTTGCTGCCACAGCAAAGGTGCCAGCGGGGAAAAGTGATGCTGGTCCTCACTGCCTCCTGGAACCCCTTCAAATGCCCCAGACAATTTGGCCCTCTCTGCTTTCCTGCGGACTCCATCCTCAAAAGCACCTGTTTTCGCTTTCGGCGGTGTTTGGAGCAAAAAAGACAAACGTCCAGCTTTTGCTGCCACAGCAAAGGTGGCAGTGGGGAAAAGTGATGCTGGTCCTCACTGCCTCCTGGAACCCCTTCAAATGCCCCAGACAATTTGGCCCTCTCTGCTTTCCTGCGGACTCCATCCTCAAAAGCACCTTTTTTGAATTTCGGCGCCCTCCGGAGCAAAAAAGACAAACGTCCAGCTTTTGCTGCCACAGCAAAAGTGGCAGCGGGGAAAAGTGATGCTGGTCCTCACTGCCTCCTGGAACCCCTTCAAATGCCCCAGACAATTTGGCCCTCTCTGCTTTCCTGCGGACTCCATCCTCAAAAGCACCTGTTTTCGCTATCGGCGGTGTTTGGAGCAAAAAAGACAAACGTCCAGCTTTTGCTGCCACAGCAAAGGTGGCAGCGGGGAAAAGTGATGCTGGTCCTCACTGCCTCCTGGAACCCCTTCAAATGCCCCAGACAATTTGGCCCTCTCTGCTTTCCTGCGGACTCCATCCTCAAAAGCACCTGTTTTCGCTTTCGGCGCTCTCCGGAGCAAAAAAGACAAACGTCCATCTTTTGCTGCCACAGCAAAGGTGGCAGTGGGGAAAAGTGATGCTGGTCCTCACTGCCTCCTGGAACCCCTTCAAATGCCCCAGACAATTTGGCCCTCTCTGCTTTCCTGCGGACTCCATCCTCAAAAACACCTTTTTTGAATTTCGGCGCCCTCCGGAGCAAAAAAGACAAATGTCCACCTTTTGCTGCCACAGCAAAAGTGGCAGCGAGGAAAAGTGATGCTGGTCCTCACTGCCTCCTGGAACCCCTTCAAATGCCCCAGACAATTTGGCCCTCTCAGCTTTCCTGCGGACTCCATCCTCAAAAGCACCTGTTTTCGTTTCGGCGGTGTTTGGAGCAAAAAAGACAAACGTCCAGCTTTTGCTGCCACAGCAAAGGTGGCAGTGGGGAAAAGTGATGCTGGTCCTCACTGCCTCCTGGAACCCCTTCAAATGCCCCAGACAATTTGGCCCTCTCTGCTTTCCTGCGGACTCCATCCTCAAAAGCACCTTTTTTGAATTTCGGCGCCCTCCGGAGCAAAAAAGACAAATGTCCAGCTTTTGCTGCCACAGCAAAAGTGGCAGCGAGGAAAAGTGATGCTGGTCCTCACTGCCTCCTGGAACCCCTTCAAATGCCCCAGACAATTTGGCCCTCTCAGCTTTCCTGCGGACTCCATCCTCAAAAGCACCTGTTTTCGCTTTCGGCGGTGTTTTGAGGAAAAAAGACAAACGTCCAGCTTTTGCTGCCACAGCAAAGGTGGCAGTGGGGAAAAGTGATGCTGGTCCTCACTGCCTCCTGGAACCCCTTCAAATGCCCCAGACAATTTGGCCCTCTCTGCTTTCCTGCGGACTCCATCCTCAAAAGCACCCGTTTTCACTTTCGGCGCCCTCGGGAGCAAAAAAGACAAACGTCCAGCTTTTGCTGCCACAGCAAAGGTTGCAGCGAGGAAAAGTGATGCTGGTCCTCACTGCCTCCTGGAACCCCTTCAAATGCCCCAGACAATTTGGCCCTCTCTGCTTTCCTGCGGACTCCATCCTCAAAAGCACCTGTTTTCAATTTCGGCGCCCTCCGGAGCAAAAAAGACATACGTCCAGCTTTTGCTGCCACAGCAAAGGTGGCAGCGGGGAAAAGTGATGCTGGTCCTCACTGCCTCCTGGACCCCCTTCAAAAGCCCCAGACAATTTGGCCCTCTCTGCTTTCCTGCGGACTACATCCTCAAAAGCACCTGTTTTCGCTTTCGGCAGTGTTTGGAGCAGAAAAGACAAACGTCCAGCTTTTGCTGCCACAGCAAAGGTGGCAGTGGGGAAAAGTGATGCTGGTCCTCAATGCCTCCTGGAACCCCTTCAAATGCCCCAGACAATTTGGCCCTCTCTGCTTTCCTTCGGACTCCATCCTCAAAAGCACCTTTTTTCGCTTTCGGCGGTCTCCGGAGCAAAAAAGACAAACGTCCAGCTTTTGCTGCCACAGCAAAGGTGGCAGCGGGGAAAAGTGATGCTGGTCCTCACTGCCTCCTGGAACCCCTTCAAATGCCCCAGACAATTTGGCCCTCTCTGCTTTCCTGCGGACTCCAGCCTCAAAAGCACCTGTTTTCGCTTTCGGCGCTCTCCGGATCAAAAAAGACAAACGTCCAGCTTTTGCTGCCACAGCAATGGTGGCAGCGGGGAAAAGTGATGCTGGTCCTCACTGCCTCCTGGAACCCCTTCAAATGCCCCAGACAATTTGGCCCTCTCTGCTTTCCTGCGGACTCCATCCTCAAAAGCACCTGTTTTCGCTATCGGCGGTGTTTGGAGCAAAAAAGACAAACGTCCAGCTTTTGCTGCCACAGCAAAGGTGGCAGTGGGGAAAAGTGATGCTGGTCCTCACTGCCTCCTGGAACCCCTTCAAATGCCCCAGACAATTTGGCCCTCTCTGCTTTCCTGCGGACTCCATCCTCAAAAGCACCTGTTTTCGCTTTCGGCGCTCTCCGGAGCAAAAAAGACAAACGTCCAGCTTTTGCTGCCACAGCAAAGGTGCCAGCGGGGAAAAGTGATGCTGGTCCTCACTGCCTCCTGGAACCCCTTCAAATGCCCCAGACAATTTGGCCCTCTCTGCTTTCCTGCGGACTCCATCCTCAAAAGCACCTGTTTTCGCTTTCGGCGCTGTTTGGAGCAAAAAAGACAAACGTCCAGCTTTTGCTGCCACAGCAAAGGTGGCAGTGGGGAAAAGTGATGCTGGTCCTCAATGCCTCCTGGAACCCCTTCAAATGCCCCAGACAATTTGGCCCTCTCTGCCTTCCTGCGGACTCCATCCTCAAAAGCAGCTTTTTTCGCTTTCGGCGCTCTCCGGAGCAAAAAAGACAAACGTCCAGCTTTTGCTGCCACAGCAAAGGTGGCAGCGGGGAAAAGTGATGCTGGTCCTCACTGCCTCCTGGAACCCCTTCAAATGCCCCAGACAATTTGGCCCTCTCTGCTTTCCTGCGGACTCCATCCTCAAAAGCACCTTTTTTCGCTTTCGGCGCTCTCCGGAGCAAAAAAGAAAAACGTCCAGCTTTTGCTGCCACAGCAAAGGTGCCAGCGAGGAAAAGTGATGCTGGTCCTCACTGCCTCCTGGAACCCCTTCAAATGCCCCAGACAATTTGGCCCTCTCTGCTTTCCCGCGGACTCCATCCTCAAAAGCACCTGTTTTCGCTATCGGCGGTGTTTGGAGCAAAAAAGACAAACGTCCAGCTTTTGCTGCCACAGCAAAGGTGCCAGCGGGGAAAAGTGATGCTGGTCCTCACTGCCTCCTGGAACCCCTTCAAATGCCCCAGACAATTTGGCCCTCTCTGCTTTCCTGCGGACTCCATCCTCAAAAGCACCTGTTTTCGCTTTCGGCGGTGTTTGGAGCAAAAAAGACAAACGTCCAGCTTTTGCTGCCACAGCAAAGGTGGCAGTGGGGAAAAGTGATGCTGGTCCTCACTGCCTCCTGGAACCCCTTCAAATGCCCCAGACAATTTGGCCCTCTCTGCTTTCCTGCGGACTCCATCCTCAAAAGCACCTTTTTTGAATTTCGGCGCCCTCCGGAGCAAAAAAGACAAACGTCCAGCTTTTGCTGCCACAGCAAAAGTGGCAGCGGGGAAAAGTGATGCTGGTCCTCACTGCCTCCTGGAACCCCTTCAAATGCCCCAGACAATTTGGCCCTCTCTGCTTTCCCGCGGACTCCATCCTCAAAAGCACCTGTTTTCGCTATCGGCGGTGTTTGGAGCAAAAAAGACAAACGTCCAGCTTTTGCTGCCACAGCAAAGGTGGCAGTGGGGAAAAGTGATGCTGGTCCTCAATGCCTCCTGGAACCCCTTCAAATGCCCCAGACAATTTGGCCCTCTCTGCCTTCCTGCGGACTCCATCCTCAAAAGCAGCTTTTTTCGCTTTCGGCGCTCTCCGGAGCAAAAAAGACAAACGTCCAGCTTTTGCTGCCACAGCAAAGGTGGCAGCGGGGAAAAGTGATGCTGGTCCTCACTGCCTCCTGGAACCCCTTCAAATGCCCCAGACAATTTGGCCCTCTCTGCTTTCCTGCGGACTCCATCCTCAAAAGCACCTTTTTTCGCTTTCGGCGCTCTCCGGAGCAAAAAAGAAAAACGTCCAGCTTTTGCTGCCACAGCAAAGGTGCCAGCGAGGAAAAGTGATGCTGGTCCTCACTGCCTCCTGGAACCCCTTCAAATGCCCCAGACAATTTGGCCCTCTCTGCTTTCCCGCGGACTCCATCCTCAAAAGCACCTGTTTTCGCTATCGGCGGTGTTTGGAGCAAAAAAGACAAATGTCCAGCTTTTGCTGCCACAGCAAAGGTGCCAGCGGGGAAAAGTGATGCTGGTCCTCACTGCCTCCTGGAACCCCTTCAAATGCCCCAGACAATTTGGCCCTCTCTGCTTTCCTGCGGACTCCATCCTCAAAAGCACCTGTTTTCGCTTTCGGCGGTGTTTGGAGCAAAAAAGACAAACGTCCAGCTTTTGCTGCCACAGCAAAGGTGGCAGTGGGGAAAAGTGATGCTGGTCCTCACTGCCTCCTGGAACCCCTTCAAATGCCCCAGACAATTTGGCCCTCTCTGCTTTCCTGCGGACTCCATCCTCAAAAGCACCTTTTTTGAATTTCGGCGCCCTCCGGAGCAAAAAAGACAAACGTCCAGCTTTTGCTGCCACAGCAAAAGTGGCAGCGGGGAAAAGTGATGCTGGTCCTCACTGCCTCCTGGAACCCCTTCAAATGCCCCAGACAATTTGGCCCTCTCTGCTTTCCTGCGGACTCCATCCTCAAAAGCACCTGTTTTCGCTATCGGCGGTGTTTGGAGCAAAAAAGACAAACGTCCAGCTTTTGCTGCCACAGCAAAGGTGGCAGCGGGGAAAAGTGATGCTGGTCCTCACTGCCTCCTGGAACCCCTTCAAATGCCCCAGACAATTTGGCCCTCTCTGCTTTCCTGCGGACTCCATCCTCAAAAACACCTTTTTTGAATTTCGGCGCCCTCCGGAGCAAAAAAGACAAATGTCCAGCTTTTGCTGCCACAGCAAAAGTGGCAGCGAGGAAAAGTGATGCTGGTCCTCACTGCCTCCTGGAACCCCTTCAAATGCCCCAGACAATTTGGCCCTCTCAGCTTTCCTGCGGACTCCATCCTCAAAAGCACCTGTTTTCGTTTCGGCGGTGTTTGGAGCAAAAAAGACAAACGTCCAGCTTTTGCTGCCACAGCAAAGGTGGCAGTGGGGAAAAGTGATGCTGGTCCTCACTGCCTCCTGGAACCCCTTCAAATGCCCCAGACAATTTGGCCCTCTCTGCTTTCCTGCGGACTCCATCCTCAAAAGCACCTTTTTTGAATTTCGGCGCCCTCCGGAGCAAAAAAGACAAATGTCCAGCTTTTGCTGCCACAGCAAAAGTGGCAGCGAGGAAAAGTGATGCTGGTCCTCACTGCCTCCTGGAACCCCTTCAAATGCCCCAGACAATTTGGCCCTCTCAGCTTTCCTGCGGACTCCATCCTCAAAAGCACCTGTTTTCGCTTTCGGCGGTGTTTTGAGGAAAAAAGACAAACGTCCAGCTTTTGCTGCCACAGCAAAGGTGGCAGTGGGGAAAAGTGATGCTGGTCCTCACTGCCTCCTGGAACCCCTTCAAATGCCCCAGACAATTTGGCCCTCTCTGCTTTCCTGCGGACTCCATCCTCAAAAGCACCCGTTTTCACTTTCGGCGCCCTCGGGAGCAAAAAAGACAAACGTCCAGCTTTTGCTGCCACAGCAAAGGTTGCAGCGAGGAAAAGTGATGCTGGTCCTCACTGCCTCCTGGAACCCCTTCAAATGCCCCAGACAATTTGGCCCTCTCTGCTTTCCTGCGGACTCCATCCTCAAAAGCACCTGTTTTCAATTTCGGCGCCCTCCGGAGCAAAAAAGACATACGTCCAGCTTTTGCTGCCACAGCAAAGGTGGCAGCGGGGAAAAGTGATGCTGGTCCTCACTGCCTCCTGGACCCCCTTCAAAAGCCCCAGACAATTTGGCCCTCTCTGCTTTCCTGCGGACTACATCCTCAAAAGCACCTGTTTTCGCTTTCGGCAGTGTTTGGAGCAGAAAAGACAAACGTCCAGCTTTTGCTGCCACAGCAAAGGTGGCAGTGGGGAAAAGTGATGCTGGTCCTCAATGCCTCCTGGAACCCCTTCAAATGCCCCAGACAATTTGGCCCTCTCTGCTTTCCTGCGGACTCCATCCTCAAAAGCACCTTTTTTCGCTTTCGGCGGTCTCCGGAGCAAAAAAGACAAACGTCCAGCTTTTGCTGCCACAGCAAAGGTGGCAGCGGGGAAAAGTGATGCTGGTCCTCACTGCCTCCTGGAACCCCTTCAAATGCCCCAGACAATTTGGCCCTCTCTGCTTTCCTGCGGACTCCAGCCTCAAAAGCACCTGTTTTCGCTTTCGGCGCTCTCCGGATCAAAAAAGACAAACGTCCAGCTTTTGCTGCCACAGCAATGGTGGCAGCGGGGAAAAGTGATGCTGGTCCTCACTGCCTCCTGGAACCCCTTCAAATGCCCCAGACAATTTGGCCCTCTCTGCTTTCCTGCGGACTCCATCCTCAAAAGCACCTGTTTTCGCTATCGGCGGTGTTTGGAGCAAAAAAGACAAACGTCCAGCTTTTGCTGCCACAGCAAAGGTGGCAGTGGGGAAAAGTGATGCTGGTCCTCACTGCCTCCTGGAACCCCTTCAAATGCCCCAGACAATTTGGCCCTCTCTGCTTTCCTGCGGACTCCATCCTCAAAAGCACCTGTTTTCGCTTTCGGCGCTCTCCGGAGCAAAAAAGACAAACGTCCAGCTTTTGCTGCCACAGCAAAGGTGCCAGCGGGGAAAAGTGATGCTGGTCCTCACTGCCTCCTGGAACCCCTTCAAATGCCCCACACAATTTGGCCCTCTCTGCTTTCCTGCGGACTCCATCCTCAAAAGCATCTGTTTTCGCTTTCGGCGGTGTTTGGAGCAAAAAAGACAAATGTCCAGCTTTTGCTGCCACAGCAAAGGTGGCAGTGGGGAAAAGTGATGCTGGTCCTCACTGCCTCCTGGAACCCCTTCAAATGCCCCAGACAATTTGGCCCTCTCTGCTTTCCTGCGGACTCCATCCTCAAAAGCACCTGTTTTCGCTTTCGGCGGTCTCCGGAGCAAAAAAGACAAACGTCCAGCTTTTGCTGCCACAGCAAAGGTGCCAGCGGGAAAAAGTGATGCTGGTCCTCACTGCCTCCTGGAACCCCTTCAAATGCCCCAGACAATTTGGCCCTCTCTGCTTTCCTGCGGACTCCATCCTCAAAAGCACCTTTTTTCGCTTTCGGCGCTCTCCGGAGCAAAAAAGACAAACGTCCAGCTTTTGCTGCCACAGCAAAGGTGCCAGCGGGGAAAAGTGATGCTGGTCCTCACTGCCTCCTGGAACCCCTTCAAATGCCCCAGACAATTTGGCCCTCTCTGCTTCCCTGCGGACTCCAGCCTCAAAAGCACCTGTTTTCGCTTTCGGCGGTGTTTGGAGCAAAAAAGAAAAACGTCCAGCTTTTGCTGCCACAGCAAAGGTGGCAGCGGGGAAAAGTGATGCTGGTCCTCACTGCCTCCTGGAACCCCTTCAAATGCCCCACACAATTTGGCCCTCTCTGCTTTCCTGCGGACTCCATCCTCAAAAGCACCTTTTTTCGCTTTCGGAGCTGTTTGGAGCAAAAAAGACAAACGTCCAGCTTTTGCTGCCACAGCAAAGGTGGCAGCGAGGAAAAGTGATGCTGGTCCTCACTGCCTCCTGGAACCCCTTCAAATGCCCCAGACAATTTGGCCCTCTCAGCTTTCCTGCGGACTCCATCCTCAAAAGCACCTGTTTTCGCTTTCGGCGCTCTCCGGAGCAAAAAAGACAAACGTCCAGCTTTTGCTGCCACAGCAAAAGTGGCAGCGGGGAAAAGTGATGCTGGTCCTCACTGCCTCCTGGAACCCCTTCAAATGCCCCACACAATTTGGCCCTCTCTGCTTTCCTGCGGACTCCAGCCTCAAAAGCACCTTTTTTCGTTTTCGGCGCCCTCCGGAGCAAAAAAGACAAACGTCCAGCTTTTGCTGCCACAGCAAAGGTGGCAGTGGGGAAAAGTGATGCTGGTCCTCACTGCCTCCTGGAACCCCTTCAAATGCCCCAGACAATTTGGCCCTCTCTGCTTTCCTGCGGACTCCAGCCTCAAAAGCACCTGTTTTCTCTTTCGGCGGTGTTTGGAGCAAAAAAGACAAACGTCCAGCTTTTGCTGCCACAGCAAAGGTGGCAGTGCGGAAAAGTGATGCTGGTCCTCACTGCCTCCTGGAACCCCTTCAAATGCCCCAGACAATTTGGCCCTCTCTGCTTTCCTGCGGACTCCATCCTCAAAAGCACCTTTTTTCGCTTTCGGAGCTGTTTGAGCAAAAAAGACAAACGTCCAGCTTTTGCTGCCACAGCAAAGGTGGCAGTGGGGAAAAGTGATGCTGGTCCTCACTGCCTCCTGGAACCCCTTCAAATGCCCCAGACAATTTGGCCCTCTCTGCTTTCCTGCGGACTCCATCCTCAAAAGCACCTGTTTTCGCTTTCGGCGGTGTTTGGAGCAAAAAAGACAAACATCCAGCTTTTGCTGCCACAGCAAAGGTGCCAGCGGGGAAAAGTGATGCTGGTCCTCACTGCCTCCTGGAACCCCTTCAAATGCCCCAGACAATTTGGCCCTCTCTGCTTTCCTGCTGACTCCATCCTCAAAAGCACCTTTTTTCAATTTCGGAGCTGTTTGGAGCAAAAAGACAAACGTCCAGCTTTTACTGCCACAGCAAAGGTGCCAGCGGGGAAAAGTGATGCTGGTCCTCACTGCCTCCTGGAACCCCTTCAAATGCCCCAGACAATTTGGCCCTCTCTGCTTTCCTGCGGACTCCATCCTCAAAAGCACCTGTTTTCGCTTTCGGCGGTGTTTGGAGCAAAAAAGACAAACGTCCAGCTTTTGCTGCCACAGCAAAGGTGGCAGTGGGGAAAAGTTATGCTGGTCCTCACTGCCTCCTGGAACCCCTTCAAATGCCCCAGACAATTTGGCCCTCTCTGCTTTCCTGCGGACTCCAGCCTCAAAAGCACCTGTTTTCGCTTTCGGCGGTGTTTGGAGCAAAAAAGACAAACGTCCAGCATTTGCTGCCACAGCAAAGGTGGCAGCGGGGAAAAGTGATGCTGGTCCTCACTGCCTCCTGGAACCCCTTCAAATGCCACAGACAATTTGGCCCTCTCTGCTTTCCTGCGGACTCCATCCTCAAAAGCAGCTTTTTTCGCTTTCGGCGCCCTCTGGAGCAAAAAAGACAAACGTCCAGCTTTTGCTGCCACAGCAAAGGTGGCAGCGGGAAAAAGTGATGCTGGTCCTCACTGCCTCCTGGAACCCCTTCAAATGCCCCAGACAATTTGGCCCTCTCTGCTTTCCTGTGGACTCCATCCTCAAAAGCACCTGTTTTCGCTTTCGGCGCTGTTTGGAGCAAAAAAGACAAACGTCCAGCTTTTGCTGCCACAGCAAAGGTGGCAGCGGGGAAAAGTGATGCTGGTCCTCACTGCCTCCTGGAACCCCTTCAAATGCCCCAGACAATTTGGCCCTCTCTGCTTTCCTGCGGACTCCATCCTCAAAAGCACCTTTTTTCACTTTCGGAGCCCTCCGAGCAAAAAAGACAAACGTCCAGCTTTTGCTGCCACAGCAAAGGTGGCAGCGGGGAAAAGTGATGCTGGTCCTCACTGCCTCCTGGAACCCCTTCAAATGCCCCAGACAATTTGGCCCTCTCTGCTTTCCTGCGGACTCCATCCTCAAAAGCACCTGTTTTCGCTTTCGGCGCCCTCCGGAGCAAAAAAGACAAACGTCCAGCTTTTGCTGCCACAGCAAAGGTGGCAGCGGGGAAAAGTGATGCTGGTCCTCACTGCCTCCTGGAACCCCTTCAAATGCCCCAGACAATTTGGCCCTCTCTGCTTTCCTGCGGACTCCATCCTCAAAAGCACCTGTTTTCGCTTTCGGCGCCCTTCGGAGCAAAAAAACAAACGTCCAGCTTTTGCTGCCACAGCAAAGGTTGCAGCGAGGAAAAGTGATGCTGGTCCTCACTGCCTCCTGGAACCCCTTCAAATGCCCCAGATAATTTGGCCCTCTCTGCTTTCCTGCGGACTCCATCCTCAAAAGCACCTGTTTTCACTTTCGGCGCCCTCCGGAGCAAAAAAGACATACGTCCAGCTTTTGCTGCCACAGCAAAGGTGCCAGCGGGGAAAAGTGATGCTGGTCCTCACTGCCTCCTGGAACCCCTTCAAATGCCCCAGACAATTTGGCCCTCTCTGCTTTCCTGCGGACTCCATCCTCAAAAGCACCTGTTTTCGCTTTCGGCGGTGTTTGGAGCAAAAAAGACAAACGTCCAGCTTTTGCTGCCACAGCAAAGGTGGCAGCGGGGAAAAGTGATGCTGGTCCTCAATGCCTCCTGGAATCCCTTCAAATGCCCCAGACAATTTGGCCCTCTCTGCCTTCCTGCGGACTCCATCCTCAAAAGCAGGTTTTTTCACTTTCGGCGCTCTCCGGAGCAAAAAAGACAAACGTCCAGCTTTTGCTGCCACAGCAAAGGTGGCAGCGGGGAAAAGTGATGCTGGTCCTCACTGCCTCCTGGAACCCCTTCAAATGCCCCAGACAATTTGGCCCTCTCTGCTTTCCTGCGGATTCCATCCTCAAAAGCACCTGTTTTCGCTTTCGGCTGTCTCCGGAGCAAAAAAGACAAACGTCCAGCTTTTGCTGCCACAGCAAAGGTGGCAGCGGGGAAAAGTGATGCTGGTCCTCACTGCCTCCTGGAACCCCTTCAAATGCCCCAGACAATTTGGCCCTCTCTGCTTTCCCGCGGACTCCATCCTCAAAAGCACCTGTTTTCACTTTCGGCGGTGTTTGGAGCAAAAAAGACAAACGTCCAGCTTTTACTGCCACAGCAAAGGTGGCAGTGGGGAAAAGTGATGCTGGTCCTCACTGCCTCCTGGAACCCCTTCAAATGCCCCAGACAATTTGGCCCTCTCTGCTTTCCTGCGGACTCCATCCTCAAAAGCACCTTTTTTGAATTTCGGCGCCCTCCGGAGCAAAAAAGACAAATGTCCAGCTTTTGCTGCCACAGCAAAAGTGGCAGCGAGGAAAAGTGATGCTGCTCCTCACTGCCTCCTGGAACCCCTTCAAATGCCACAGACAATTTGGCCCTCTCTGCTTTCCTGCGGACTCCATCCTCAAAAGCACCTGTTTTCGCTTTCGGCGGTGTTTGGAGCAAAAAAGACAAACGTCCAGCTTTTGCTGCCACAGCAAAGGTGGCAGTGGGGAAAAGTGATGCTGGTCCTCACTGCCTCCTGGAACCCCTTCAAATGCCCCAGATAATTTGGCCCTCTCTGCTTTCCTGCGGACTCCATCCTCAAAAGCACCTGTTTTCGCTTTCGGCGGTGTTTGGAGCAAAAAAGACAAACGTCCAGCTTTTGCTGCCACAGCAAAGGTGGCAGCGGGGAAAAGTGATGCTGGTCCTCACTGCCTCCTGGAACCCCATCAAATGCCCCAGACAATTTGGACCTCTCTGCTTTCCTGCGGACTCCATCCTCAAAAGCACCTTTTTTCACTTTCGGAGCCCTCCGAGCAAAAAAGGCAAACGTCCAGCTTTTGCTGCCACAGCAAAGGTGCCAGCGGGGAAAAGTGATGCTGGTCCTCACTGCCTCCTGGAACCCCTTCAAATGCCCCAGACAATTTGGCCCTCTCTGCTTTCCTGCGGACTCCATCCTCAAAAGCACCTGTTTTCGCTTTCGGAGCTGTTTGGAGCAAAAAAGACAAACGTCCAGCTTTTGCTGCCACAGCAAAGGTGCCAGCGGGGAAAAGTGATGCTGGTCCTCACTGCCTCCTGGAACCCCTTCAAATGCCCCAGACAATTTGGCCCTCTCTGCTTTCCTGCGGACTCCATCCTCAAAAGCACCTGTTTTCACTTTCGGCGCCCTCCGGAGCAAAAAAGACATACGTCCAGCTTTTGCTGCCACAGCAAAGGTGGCAGCGGGGAAAAGTGATGCTGGTCCTCACTGCCTCCTGGAACCCCTTCAAATGCCCCAGACAATTTGGCCCTCTCTGCTTTCCTGCGGACTCCATCCTCAAAAGCACCTTTTTTCGCTTTCGGCGGTCTCCGGAGCAAAAAAGACAAACGTCCAGCTTTTGCTGCCACAGCAAAGGTGGCAGCGGGGAAAAGTGATGCTGGTCCTCACTGCATCCTGGAACCCCTTCAAATTCCCCAGACAATTTGGCCCTCTCTGCTTTCCTGCGGACTCCATCCTCAAAAGCACCTGTTTTCGCTTTCGGCGCTCTCCGGAGCAAAAAAGACAAACGTCCAGCTTTTGCTGCCACAGCAAAGGTGCCAGCGGGGAAAAGTGATGCTGGTCCTCACTGCCTCCTGGAACCCCTTCAAATGCCCCAGACAATTTGGCCCTCTCTGCTTTCCCGCGGACTCCATCCTCAAAAGCACCTGTTTTCTCTCTCGGCGGTGTTTGGAGCAAAAAAGACAAACGTCCAGCTTTTGCTGCCACAGCAAAGGTGGCAGTGGGGAAAAGTGATGCTGGTCCTCACTGCCTCCTGGAACCCCTTCAAATGCCCCAGACAATTTGGCCCTCTCTGCTTTCCTGCGGACTCCGCTGGCACCTTTTGCTGTGGCAGCAAAAGCTGGACGTTTGTCTTTTTTGCTCCGGAGACAGCCGAAAGCGAAAAAAGGTGCTTTTGAGGATGGAGTCCGCAGAAAAGCAGAGAGGGCCAAATTGTCTGGGGCATTTGAAGGGGTTCCAGGAGGCATTGAGGACCAGCATCACTTTCCAGTGCTTGCTGTGGAAAAACTTTTTTGCTCCAAACACTGCCGAAAGCGTGCTTTGAGGATGGAGTCCGCAGGAAAGCAGAGAGGGCCAAATTGTCTGTGCATTTGAAAGGGTCCAGGAGGCAGTGAGAACCAGCATTACTTTTCCCCGCTGGCACCTTTGTTGTGGCAGCAAAAGCTGGACGTTTGTCTTTTTTGCTCCGGAGGTTGCCAAAAGCGAAAACAGGTGCTTTTGAGGATGGAGTCCGCAGGAAAGCAGAGAGGGCCAAATTGTCTGGGCATTTGAAGGGGTTCCAGGAGGCAGTGAGGACCAGCATCACTTTTCCCCGCTGGCACCTTTGCTGTGGCAGCAAAAGCTGGACGTTTGCCTTTTTTGCTCGGAGGGCTCCGAAAGTGAAAAAAGGTGCTTTTGAGGATGGAGTCCGCAGGAAAGCAGAGAGGGCCAAATTGTCCTGGGGCATTTGAAGGGGGTTCCAGGAGGCAGTGAGGACCA
>NW_028127728.1:0-13312 GCF_965231255.1 Vanellus vanellus
GGCCCCACAAGTGCCGTCTCAGCCCCACAAGTGCCGTCTCAGCCCCACAAGTGCCATCTCAGACTCACAAGTGCCACCACACAGCGCCAAATCCCACCTGGGACACCCCCCAGTTCCCACCTCAGACCCCAAACTCAGACCCACAAGAGCCACCTCAGACCCACAAGTGCCGTCTCAGCCCCACAAGTGCCATCTCAGACCCACAAGTGCTGTCTCAGACCCACAAGTGCCATCTCAGACCCACAACTGCCACCACACAGCGCCAAATCACACCTGGGACATCCCCCAGTTCCCACCTCAGACCCCAAACTCAGCCCCACAAGCGCCACCTCAGACCCACAAGTGCCATCTCAGCCCCACAAGTGCCGTCTCAGACCCACAAGTGCCATCTCAGACCCACAAGTGCCATCTCAGACCCACAAGTGCCACCACACAGCGCCAAATCCCACCTGGGACCCCCCCCAGTTCCCACCTCAGACCCCAAACTCAGCCCCACAAGTGCCACCTCAGACCCACAAGTGCCGTCTCAGCCCCACAAGTGCCATCTCAGCCCCACAAGTGCCATCTCAGACCCACAAGTGCTGTCTCAGACCCACAAGTGCCACCACACAGCACCAAATCCCACCTGGGACACCCCCCCCAGTTCCCACCTCAGACCCCAAACTCAGACCCACAAGAGCCACCTCAGACCCACAAGTGCCATCTCAGCCCCACAAGTGCCATCTCAGACCCACAAGTGCTGTCTCAGACCCACAAGTGCCATCTCAGACCCACAACTGCCACCACACAGCGCCAAATCACACCTGGGACATCCCCCAGTTCCCACCTCAGACCCCAAACTCAGACCCACAAGTGCCACCTCAGACCCACAAGTGCCATCTCAGCCCCACAAGTGCCGTCTCAGACCCACAAGTGCCACCACACAGCGCCAAATCCCACCTGGGACACCCCCCAGTTCCCACCTCAGACCCCAAACTCAGACCCACAAGCGCCACCTCAGACCCACAAGTGCTGCTTCAGACCCACAAGTGCCATCTCAGACCCACAAGTGCTGTCTCAGACCCACAAGTGCCACCACACAGCACCAAATCCCACCTGGGACACCCCCCCCAGTTCCCACCTCAGACCCCAAACTTAGACCCACAAGAGCCACCTCAGACCCACAAGTGCTGCTTCAGCCCCACAAGTGCCATCTCAGACCCACAAGTGCCATCTCAGACCCACAAGTGCCACCACACAGCGCCAAATCCCACCTCGGATCCCCCCCCAGTTCCCACCTCAGACCCCAAACTCAGACCCACAAGCGCCGCCTCAGCCCCACAAGTGCCGCCTCAGACCCCCATCTCCCACCCCAGCCCCCCAAGTCCCACCCCAGAAGAGAGGCTGAGGACCATCTCTGGGGAGGAGGAGGAAGGACGAAGGGGGGGGGTGGAGGACCCCCCGTCCCCAATGACCCCCTCTGTCCCCCTCCGTCCCCCCCCAAAGCCACCCCACACCCCCCCCGGGATGGTGACACCGCCATGGGGGTGACCCCAACACCACCCAAACCTGGAGACCACCACCCCCCTTCCATGGGTCAGTTGGGGGGGGGAATCATCAGGGGGTTGGGGGAGGGGATGTCAGGTGGGGTTTTTGGGGGAGGGGATGTCAGGTGGGGGGGGGGGGGTTTGGGGGGGGGGGGAGGGGCCCATGTCCCACCTCTCGGCAGCTCTGGAGGAACCGCTGCAGCTCCAGATGGTCCTTCAGCTGCTCCATCCACTCCTGCGCCCGCTGGAGGTTGTGGTGGCTCCTGGGGGGGGGGGGGGGGAGAGGGGTTGGGGGGTGGGGGGTGGGTCCACCTCAGCGCCGCCCCCCAACCCCCCCCAACGAACCCCCTAATTAACCCCCTCCCGCCGCCCCCTCTGCCGAGCAAACGGCGGCAAAAGGGGGAAACTGAGGCACGACGACGATGAGGTCCCACCACACCACCGGCCCCCTTGGAGGAGGAGGGGAGGGGGGGGGGGTGTTGGTCCCGGTGTCCACCTACTTGGTGGAAAGAGCCTCCATCTCCCGGGCCACCCGCTCGCCGTAGAGGTTGCCCTGACGCCGGAGGCTTTCGCCGGTCCGGAGGGTCAACCGGATCTTCTGGAGGTTGAGCTCCATAGCGGCGGTGAAGTCTTTGTGTTTCTTGATGGCGGCGTTGACCCCTTCCACCGTGTCGGGGAGGTCGGGGCGGAGAAGGACCGACTCCTGAAGAGACGGGAAGGGCGGAATCCTCAACCCCCCCCCCTCCCCACCACCCCCACCCACCCCCACCACCGAAGGTCTAACGGGGAGACCTTCACCCCGTCCCAATCCCATCATCTCCTACCTGCTTGTAGAGACCAGTTTGGCACTGGTGGACGTCTCGGAGGAAGAGGTGGAAGACGTGAGATTGCGCCAGCGCCTCCCGCCGCCTCTCCCAGCTCTGCAGCAGCTTCCCCCACCCCGCGTCCAACTTCTGCAGCCACTGCCGCACGGAGAGGTGGGGCACCTCCGTCTCCTCCAGGCCCAGGAGGTCGCTGGCCGCTTGGATCTTGACGTAGTCCTCCTCGTGGCCATTGATCTCCTCCTTGAGGGCCGCGTGTTGGTCGAGCAACCTCTCCGCTTGGTTCAAGTTCTCCGGCATCTCCTCGGAGGCCACGGCCTCTTGAGTCTTCACCAACCAACCCAAAAAATTGTCCAAATCTTGGATGAACTCTTGCAAGCGTCCGGCGACGGTCAAGGAGTCCTCGCAACCACGCAACGTCCTCTTGAGGGCCTCCCACTCCTCCCCGATCTGCTCCAAGGGCAGCAGGATCTCCGGGGCTCTCCCGGGATGGGAGGCGGCCAAAGTTTCGCCTTCCCGTTGGAGTTCCACCAACCGCGGTTCCAAGACCACCAACGCCGCCTCCATGGTGGAGAGGCGGCGTTGCAAAGCCGACACTCCTCCCGGGTGGTCACCGCCGCCGCCGCCGCCGCCCGCTTGGGTGGCTTCGATGGCTTTGCGCTTCTCCCGCACCTGCGCCTTCATCTCGCCGCACTCCAGCAGGTAGTTCTGGATCTTCAGGACGGCGTCCAGTTGGCCCTTCTTGCGCTCCACCAGCTCCACCACCCGGTTCCACCTGGGGATGGGGACGGAGGCGGGAGGAGACCACGATGAGGCCCTGGACCACGGCGGCCACCAGGATGGAAGTCCAACTTGGGCGTCACCGGTGCTTGGGATGGGCTTGGCCCGTGGCGCTGGAGAGCCGGACCCCATGAGGACGTCCCACCAGGCCGGGAGAACCACAGATGTCCCACCAGGCCAGGAGAACCTCAGGGATGAGGCCTACAAGCAGCCCCACATCTGGGCCCCCTACCAAAGGAGCCCCCAAGCAGGATGAGGTCCATCTGGAGCGTTGTGGACCCCCAGAACGGGTTTGGCCCATGGCACTGGAGAGCCGGACCCCATGAGGACGTCCCACCAGGCCGGGAGAACCACAGATGTCCCACCAGGCTGAGAACCATGGGCCTGAGGCCTACAAGCAGCCCCACAGCTTGGCCCCCTACCAAAGGAGCCCCCAAGCATGAGGAGATCCATCTTGGGCGTTGTGGACCCCCAGGACAGGGTTGTCCCATGGCACTGGAGAGCTTGGCCCCATAAGGATGTCCTACCAGGCCGGGAGAACCTCAGGGCTGGGGCCTACAAGCAACCCCACATCTGGGCCCCCTCCCCAAGGAGCCCCCGGGCAGGATGAGGTCCATCTTGAGCATTGTGGACCCCCAGAACGGGTTTGGTCCATGGCGCTGGAGAGCCGGACCCCATAAGGACGTCCCACCAGGCTGGGAGAACCACAGATGTCCCACCAGGCTGAGAACCATGGGCCTGAGGCCTACAAGCAGCCCCACAGCTTGGCCCCCTCCCCAAGGAGCCCCCAAGCATGAGGAGATCCATTTTGGGCGTTGTGGACCCCCAGGACAGGGTTGTCCCATGGCACTGGAGAGCTTGGCCCCATGAGGACGTCCCACCAGGCCAGGAGAACCTCGGGGTTGAGGCCTACAAGCAGCCCCACATCTGGGCCCCCTCCCCAAGGAGCCCCCGGGCAGGATGAGGTCCTTCTGGAGCGTTGCAGACCCCCAGAACGGGTCTCCAAAGAGCCCCCCAGCTCATTGCCCCACCAAGGAACCCCCCCCCCAAGCAGGATGGGGTCCACCTCGGCCATCACAGACCCCCGGGATGGATTTGGCCCCACGGCTCACCCCCCCCTCCCCCAACCATACCTGCTGTTGAGGTGGTCCTGGCAGGAGCGGACCTCCTCCGAGCTGGGATGACCTCCGTCCACCAACTGCTGCACCACCTGGTTGACGTCCAAGATCCGTCCCATGACGCTGTTCATCTCCTGGTCCAAACTCTCGAACCTGGGGAGGAGACGTGCGCGGTTGGGTGGGGTGGTCCACCAGGGACCTCTCCCGGGGGGAAGGGGGAGGGGGGGCGGTCCAGCCCCCTTCCCAACCGCCCCACACATACCTATGCTGGACCACCTCCACCTCGTCCAGCTCCTCCGGCACCTCCATCCTCTCCAACCACTGCTCCTTCTCGTCCACCCACACCTCGCAGGCGTGCACCTCGCTGAACATCCGGTAGACGGCCAAAGCGTCCTGCAACCACTGCTGCCGCAACACGGCCACCTCAGCCACCTCCCCGTAGAGCTGCTCCACCTCCACCACCCGGATCTGCACGTCCACCCCTTGTCGGTGTTCGGGCGCCAGAAGAGCCAACTGCTTCCGGAGGGCCAACACGGCCGTCCGGTGTTTCTCCACCTCTTCCACCACCGCCCGGTGCTTCCGTAGAAGAGTTTGGGTGGAATAGTCGTCGTGGCCGAAGTCGTCGCTGGAGACGATGCGGTAGGTGTCCTGCAACCAGGCCACCAGGTCGTCCGTCTCGGCGCTGAACTGGAAGAAGTTGAGGGCCTCCTGCAAGCGCTGTTGGTGTAACCCCGTCACCTCCTCCAGCTTCTTCCAGCGGAGGCGGACCTCCCGCATCTTCTCCTGGATCCCGCCGGGGCCGAAGCGTTTCTTGGCCAAGATCTGCTCCCCCCTCTTCATGGTCTGGTGCAAGAGCGCCCGGCGGCTGCCCAGTTCGCCCAACATGCTCTTGTGTTTGGCGGTCAAGGTCAAGACGCTGCTCAGGTCCCGGCCGCACGTCTTGGCCGCCAGGATCTGCTCCTTCTCGCGGATCCAGGCCTCGGCCTCCTCCACCTCCTGGAAGAAGGCCCACAGCTGGCGGGAGTCCTCCAGCTCCTTGCGCCTCTTGCTCGCCAGTTCCCCCAGTTCCTCCAGGCACGTCTGGACGTGGTTGACCCGGTTGCAGATGATCTGGGGGTCGCAGGGTTGGTAGCCTTGGGCCAAGAGAAGCGAATCTTAGCGGAGGTGGTCTCCAGCACCCTGAGGACCTCGCTTGACCCCTCCCCAGGCCAAACATCTCCCGCTCCTCCTCCCGGCGGCCGTCCCCGGTGGTGCCCCCCGTTACCCTCCAGCTCGGAGAACTTGAGCGCGGCGGCGTTGAGCGCCCGCACCCGCTCGGTTTGGGCGGAGATGTCGGCCTCCAGCAGCCCGTGCTTCTGCAGCAGGTCCTCAACCTCCAGGAGGTGTTTCCCCAAATCCTTGGAGACCAGCAGCGCCTGCGGAAGGCAGACGGGGCTCCGCACCTTCCCGAGGGGTCCTCCGCGGGGAGAGGCGGTACCCGCCGCGCCCCCGGCTCTACCTGCATCTCCTCCATCCAGTCGATCATGTAGACCATCTCCTGGAAGATCTTCTGGAGGGCCAGGTTCTGCTCGAGACGGGCACGGCGGGCGCGGACCAGTTCGGTCAAGAGCCCCCACTGCCGAAGGATGTTGTCCTTCTGGGCGCTGATGCGCTTGGTGTCGTAGTAGCCCTCGGACTCCATCTCCAGGGCCAGCTCCACCACCACCTGGATGCGCTCTTGGTAGGAGGAGATGTCGGCCTCGATGGCCTCGTGCTTCTTCATGGCGGCCTCCACCGCCGGCAGGTCGTAGCCGAAGTTGTCCTGACGTGGGGGGAGACGCCGTCGGGGAGGGTGGAAGCCTCCCCGGCCAACGAGGGAGGCAAGCCAGGAGATCCCCCCACCCAAAGGTCGATGTCCTCAACCCGAGCCAAGCCACGGAGAGGTCCCCGAACGTGCCGCCCCCAAGGCTGGGGGTCCCCGCTTGAGTCCCACCCCACCCCACCCCACCCCACCCCACCTGCGAGACCAAGCGTTGGTTCTCGTTCAGCCACGTCTCCCTCATGACGGCCTTGTGGTCGAAACGTTGGGCCAACAGCTCCAACTTCTCCTGCCGGATCAGCTCCTCGCGCAACGCCACCTCCCGCTCGTGCTCCGCCTTCTCCAAGCAGGTCCACGCCTTGAAGGGCGGGAGGCGAAGTTCACCGAGGGGGTCCTCGGCCCCTCTCGGGGCTCCCCCGAGGACGAAGGGGTCACCCCCCTCCCACCAGCACCTTGTTGACGTCGGAGATGCTCTTGCCCTCGCTGGGCACGTAGAGCTTGCGGTTGGTGGCCCGTAGCTTGCTCTGGATGGTGAAGAGAAGGACCTCCAGGTTGCCCTTCTCTTGGAACCTGCGAAGGGCGAGCGGCAGCGGGGTCAAGATACCGTCGCGGCGCCGTCGTGGTTGGCACCCGCCGGTGCCGGGAGGCGCTCACTTGACGGGTTTCTCCAAGGTGCAGAAGGCGGTGAAGGCCTGGAGCTGCTGCTGCACCCCCGCCAGGGAGTTGGCGAACTTCTGGTTGCCCATGATGGCCACGGTGTGCTGGATCCAGGCCAGCAGCTCGGCCGCCAGCGCCTCGTACCGCCGGATGATGGCCTCGATCTCCATGGCCTGGTCCAGAACCTGGGCGGGGAGAAGGGGTGGGGTGGGGTGGGACGGCTGAGTCCCGCGGCGGGAGGTCGCTCTCGGGCGACCACGCGCGGTTGGAGGTGCGACCGCCTCGGCCCGGTGTCTCCGGGGAGCAGCACGGCCCTCTGTCCCTGCTGGTGGTCAGCGTAGTGAGGGATGGGACATCCCAGGGAGCAAAGGATGGGACGTGTCATGGAGTGAAGGATGGGACAACCCATGGAGGGAAGGATGGGACAACCCATGGAGGGAAGGATGGGACAACCCATGGAGTGAAGGATGGGACATCTCATGGAGGGAAGGATGGGACAACCCATGGAGGGAAGGATGGGACAAGCCATGGAGGGAAGGATGGGACATCTCATGGAGGGAAGGATGGGACATCCCATGGAGGAAAGGATGGGACATGTCATGGAGGGAAGGATGGGACATCCCATGGAGCAAAGGTTGGGACAACCCATGGAACAAAGGATGGGACATGTCATGGAGGAAAGGATGGGACAACCCATGGACCAAAAGATGAGACAATCCATGGAGTGAAGGATGGGACATCTCATGGAGCAAAGGATGGGACATGTCATGGAGCAAAGGATGGGACATGTCATGGAGGAAAGGATGGGACAACCCATGGACCAAAAGATGAGACAATCCATGGAGTGAAGGATGGGACATCTCATGGAGCAAAGGATGGGACATGTCATGGAGCAAAGGATGGGACATGTCATGGAGGAAAGGATGGGACAACCCATGGAGGGAAGGATGGGACAACCCATGGAGCGAAGGATGGGACATCCCGTGGAGCAAAGGATGGAGCACCCTATGGAGGCAGGGATGGGACATCCTGTGGACCAAAGGATGGGGAACCCCATGGAATTAAGGATGGGACATCTCATGGAGCAAAGGATGGGACAACCCATGGAGGAAAGGATGGGACAACCCATGGAGGGAAGGATGGGACATGTCATGGAGTGAAGGATGGGACATCCCATGGAGCAAATGATGGAGCACCCTATGGAGGCAGGGATGGGACATCCTGTGGACCAAAGGATGGGGAACCCCATGGAATTAAGGATGGGACATCTCATGGAGCAAAGGATGGGACAACCCATGGAGGAAAGGATGGGACAACCCATGGAGGGAAGGATGGGACATGTCATGGAGTGAAGGATGGGACAACCCATGGAGCAAAGGATGGGACAACCCATGGAGCAAAGGATGGGACATGTCATGGAGCGAAGGATGGGACAACCCATGGACCAAAAGATGGGACATCTCGTGGAGCAAAGGATGGGGAACCCCATGGAATTAAGGATTGGACAACCCATGGAGTGAAGGACGGGACACCCCATGGAGTGAAGGATGGGGCGCCCCACGGAGCCGCAGGGTGTGGGCCGAAACTCACCTTCCCGATGCGCTTCCCCTCCACGGCCAACGCCTTCATCTTGGAGAAGTAGTGGTAGAAGGACACCACGTAGGTGATGATGGACTTCTCGTCGGGGTCCTCCATGTTGACGTCTGGTGGGCGGTGACACATCGGTCCCGGGGCCCACCCGGTTCCCCGCAGTCCCGTTCCCCCCCCCCCGTGACCACCACCCCCCCCCCTTGGGCCAGCAAAGCCCATCCCCAACCCCAGTTTGCTCCCCCTCAACGTTGAGACACCCCCCAAAGTCCTTTGAGGTGGAAAACGAAGATGGGAGCCATTAACCGGTTGGGTGGAGACACCCCACCCCCACTCCGGGTGGACGGACGGACGGACCCCCACCCATCCCGTCCCCTCCCGCCCCATCCCTACCCTCAGGGTCCAGCAGTTTGCTGAGCCCCAACTGCTGCTCGGCCGTGTTGAAGGCTTGTTGGAGGTTGTAGGTCGCGTTGGACTTGGTCAGCTTGTGGAAGTCGATGAGATCCGGCCTACAAGCGGGACACGGCCGCCTCGAGCCCCCCACCCCACCCCACGGAAGGAACCCAGACGTCTGGGTTGCCCCCTCGTCTTCTCCCCCCACCCCACCCCACCCCCTGGCGGACCTGTGCTTGTGGATGAGGGCGTTGAAGGCCAACCCATCCCGCCAACTGGTGGTGAAGTTCTGGATGTTCACCTCGGGGTAGCTGGGGAGAAAAGTTGGGGGTCACACGGTGACGGGTCCATCCCTCGTCCACGGATGGGGGGTCCATCCCACATCCGGGACGGCGTGAGGTCGCCCCGGCTCACCCCGCCGTCTTCATCTGGCACCAGAGCAGGAGAGCGTCCTTGGCCGAGCGCGTCTCCCGGTTGTCTTCGGTCTTGATTTTGATCACCTGGATCTGGGGAAAGCCGAGAGACGTTGACGCCCGACGTGGGGACGGCGTCCCCCGGGGGTGGGGACAACCCCGACCCGGCTACCTGGAAGCGGAGGATGATGGTCCAGATGAGGCCGAGGGTGAGGCGGTGGTTGCCGTCCACGATGTCGTGGGAGCCCACGTTCTCCAGGTGGACCCGTTGCTCCTTGAGGAACTGCAACGCTTTGTCCACGTTCTCCAGGGAGTGGATGCGCATCCGACCCCGCGTCGGTTTGGGCTGGTGGGGACAGTGCCACCCGTCACCCCCCCCACGCCTCCGAGAAGGTCCTCCCACCCAGTTGACACCCCGGAGGTGGAGGGGGACCTACCAGCAGCCTTTGTGTGGTGGGGTGGTGGCGGTGGGGCGGTAGGTGGGACCTGGGGGGTGGGGGTGGTGATGGGATGGTCCCAGTTCATCCCACTGTGGTGGTGGGTGGGACGTGGGTGGTGGTGGTGGTGGGGAGGCCTCAACTCAACCCAAACTGGTGGTAGATGGGCTGTAGATGGTGGAGATGGTGACGTGGAGGCCCCAACTCAACCCAAACTGGTGGTAAATGGGCTGTGGATGGGGAGATGGTGACGGGGAGGCCTCAACTCAACCCAAACTGGTGGTAGATGGCACGTGGTGGTGGAGATGGTGGCATGGAGGCCCCAACTCAACCTGAACTGGTGGTAGATGGGCTGTAGATGGTGGAGATGGTGATGTGGAGGCCTCAACTCAACCTGAACTGGTGGTAGATGGGCTGTAGATGGTGGAGATGGTGATGTGGAGGCCTCAACTCAACCTGAACTGGTGGTAGATGTGCCGTGGATGGGGAGATGGTGGCATGGAGGCCTCAACTCAACCCGAACTGGTGGTAGATGTGCCGTGGATGGTGGAGATGGTGATGGGGAGGCCCCAACTCAACCTGAACTGGTGGTAGATGGGCTGTAGATGGTGGAGATGGTGATGGGGAGGCCTCAACTCAACCCAAACTGGTGGTAGATGGGCCGTGGATGGGGAGATGGTGACGTGGAGGCCTCAACTCAACCCAAACTGGTGGTAGATGGGCCGTGGATGGTGGAGATGGTGATGTGGAGGCCCCAACTCAACCCAAACTGGTGGTAGATGGGCCGTGGATGGTGGAGATGGTGATGTGGAGGCCTCAACTCAACCTGAACTGGTGGTAGATGGGCTGTAGATGGTGGAGATGGTGACGGGGAGGCCTCAACTCAACCCGAACTGGTGGTAGATGGGCCGTGGATGGGGAGATGGTGGCATGGAGGCCTCAACTCAACCCGAACTGGTGGTAGATGGGCCGTGGATGGGGAGATGGTGGCATGGAGGCCCCAGTTCAACCCAAACTGGTGGTAGATGGGCCGTGGTGGTGGAGATGGTGACGGGGAGGCCTCAACTCAACCCAAACTGGTGGTAGATGGGCCGTGGATGGGGAGATGGTGGCATGGAGGCCTCAACTCAACCCAAACTGGTGGTAGATGGGCCGTGGATGGGGAGATGGTGGCATGGAGGCCTCAACTCAACCCAAACTGGTGGTAGATGGGCTGGAGATGGTGGAGATGGTGATGTGGAGGCCTCAACTCAACCCAAACTGGTGGTAGATGGGCCGTGGATGGTGGAGATGGTGACAGGGAGGCCCCAACTCAACCTGAACTGGTGGTAGATGGCACGTGGTGGTGGAGATGGTGACGGGGAGGCCTCAACTCAACCCAAACTGGTGGTAGATGGGCTGTGGATGGGGGAGATGGTGATGGGGAGGCCCCAACTCAACCCAAACTGGTGGTAGATGGGCTGTGGATGGGGAGATGGTGATGTGGAGGCCTCAACTCAACCTGAACTGGTGGTAGATGGGCCGTGGATGGGGGAGATGGTGATGGGGAGGCCCCAACTCAACCCAAACTGGTGGTAGATGGGCTGTAGATGGTGGAGATGGTGATGTGGAGGCCCCAACTCAACCTGAACTGGTGGTAGATGGGCTGTAGATGGTGGAGATGGTGATGTGAAGGCCCCAACTCAACCCAAACTGGTGGTAGATGGGCTGTAGATGGTGGAGATGGTGATGTGGAGGCCCCAACTCAACCTGAACTGGTGGTAGATGGGCTGTAGATGGTGGAGATGGTGATGTGGAGGCCTCAACTCAACCTGAACTGGTGGTAGATGGGTTATGGGTGGGGGAGATGGTGGCGGGGAGGTGCCGGCTCTCACCAGCTGCTCCCCGGAGAGCACCTCCAGCAGCCTGGTGAGGACGTAGCCGTCGCGGAGGTCGGCGTAGAGGTCCCCGATGCGGCAGGAGACGCGCGCCAGGTGGGAGTTCACCCATTTGGTGAAGGTCTTCTTCTGCACCGCGTCCCTCTCATCTACCGGGGGGAGAGGGGGGGTGAGTGGAGAAGGCCGGGGCTCAACCCTGGGGGGGGGGACGGGGACACCCCCCCCAGGCGTGTCCGGGCTTTGCCCTGGGGCAGCCGTGGGGTTGGAGGTGGGGCTGGAGGTACCGGCCAAGGCTTTGATGCGGGAACACTCGAAGAGTTTGGCGGTGGCCACGGTGTCGTCCCACGCGCGGGGGTCGGGGCCCTCCCAGGGCCCGTTGTTGTTCTGCTGCTCCATGGGGGCCACCTCGGCCGCCATGGGGCTGGGGGGGACACGGGGGACACACACACACACACACACACACAAACGTGTGGGTGAGGGGGAACCTTCTCTGGGAGACGCTCTGGAGGTCCCCATGGAGGGGGGGGGACACCAACACCCCATAGCCCCCCCACATCCCCATAGCCCCCCCCTCCACCCCACAGCCCCCCCATAGACCCCCCAACACCCCATAACCCCCTCCAGCCCCCCCCATAATCCCTCCAACACCCCACAGCCCCCCAGAGCCCCCCCATAATCCCCCCCCAACACCCCATAACCCCTCCAGCCCCCCATAATCCCCCCCAGGACCCCACAGCCCCCCCAGAACCCCACAGCCCCCCCAGCACCCCATAACCCCCCCCCAGAAGCCCCTGTGATCCCCCAGCGCCCCACGGCCCCCCACAGCCCCCCCATAGACCCCCCAACACCCCACAGCCCCCCCTGCACCCCCATAGGCCCCCCCAGCACCCCAAAAGACCCCCAGCCCCCCCATAGCCTCCCCAAAACCCCACAGCCCCCCCTGCACCCCACTGCAGCCCCCCCCGAGCACTCCAAAAGACCCCCAGCCCCCCCCAACCCCCCCCATAAGCCCCCATAGCCCCCTGCACCCCCCGGCCCCCCGCAGCCCCCCCATAGCACCCCATAGGCCCCCCCATAACTCCCCATAATCCCCCCAGCCCCCACTGCACCCCCCCGAGCACCCCAAAAGACCCCCAGCCCCCCCCAAACCCCCCTATAACCCCCCCATCCCCCCCCAAACACCCCCTACACCCCCCCAACCCCCCTGCAGCCCCCCATCCCCCCCATAGCACCCCATACAGCCCCCCATAACCCCCCCATAACCCCCCCAGACCCCCCATAACCCTCATAGCCTCCCCATAACCCCCCCCGGCCCCCCATAGCCCCCTCATAACGCCCATAGCCCCCCCCATAACCCCCCCATAGCCCCCACTGCAGCCCCCCCCGAGCCCCCCAAACCACCCCCATAATCCCCCATAGCCCCCCCATAATGCCCCAGACCCCCCCATAGCCCCCCATAGCCCCCCCAGACCCCCCCATAGCCCCCCCATAACCCTCATAGCCCCCTATAACCCCCCCAGACCCCCCCATAGCCCCCCCATAATCCCCCAAACACCCCATAGCCCCCCCATAACCCTCATAGCCCCCCCATAACCCCCTCCGGCCCCCCCATAACCCCCCCAGCCCCCCCCCCGAGCCCCCCAAAACAACCCCATCCCCCCCCCCCCTCGCAGCAGGATCGGGCCCCTCCCGGCGGTCGGTCACCTTGAAGGACCCCCCCCCCCTCCCGCCCGGGACAACACCGGACGACCCCCCCCCCCCAAAAAAGACCTCCTCCCCCCCCCATCCCCCTCCCCCCCCCCCTCCCCGGGGCCCTCCCGGTACCTTTTCGCGGATGATAATGATGATGATGATGATGATGATGATGGGGGGGGGGCGATAATGATGATGATAATGATGATGATG
>NW_028127726.1:0-51400 GCF_965231255.1 Vanellus vanellus
TCCCCCCCCCCCCCCCACCCTTTCCTCCTTCCTCCTTCCCCCCGAACCAGCGCGTCGGCGGAGGAGGCGGGCGGGGAGGGGTGAGCCAATAGGAGCGCGGCGCCGGGGGTCGGCGGCCAATGGGAAGGGTCGGGGGGCGGGGCCCGGCGTGAGGAGGGAGGGGGCGAGGGGGTGGGGAGGGGGGGAACGGCCGCCGCCGCCATCTTGTCGCGGAGGAGCCGAGCGGAGCGGGCGGGACCCGGCGGCGGGGCCTGGACAGCATCATTGGTGCGGGGGAAAGGGGGGGGCCCGGGGGGGTGAAGGGGAACGGGGGGGGTACGGGGAAAGAGGGAGGGGGTGTCTTAAGGGGGGGGGGGGGCGGCGGCCTCAGGGATGGGAACCCCCCTCAGGGCCTTGGGGGGGGGGGTAAGTGTGAGGGGAGGACCCCCCCCCCCGGGATGGGAAGCCCTCCCCGGGAGGCTCATTAATGGGAATCTCGTTAATGAGACCCCCCCCCCCATTAGTGGGACCCCCCTCATTAGTGGGACCGCCCCCTCATTCGTGGGACCCCCCCTCATTAGTGGCATCCCCCCTCATTAATGGGACCCCCCCTCATTAATGGGATCCCCCCTCATTAATGGGACCCCCCCTCATTAGTGGGACCCCTCCTCATTAGTGGGAACCCCCCCTCATTAGTGGGACCCCCCCTCATTAATGGGATCCCCCCTCATTAGTGGGATCCCCCCTCATTAATGGGACCCCCCTCATTAATGGGATCCCCCCTCATTAGTGGGATCCCCCCTCATTAATGGGACCCACCTCATTAATGGGACCCCTCTCATTAGTGGGACCGCCCCCTCATTAGTGGGACCCCCCTCATTAGTGGGACCCCCCTCATTAGTGGGACCGCCCCCTCATTAGTGGGACCCCCCTCATTAGTGGGACCCCCCCCTCATTAGTGGGACCCCCCCTCATTAGTGGGATCCCCCTCATTAATGGGATCCCCCCTCATTAATGGGATCCCCCTCATTAGTGGGATCCCCCCTCATTAGTGGGACCCCCCCTCATTAGTGGGACCGCCCCCTCATTCGTGGGACCCCCCCTCATTAGTGGCATCCCCCCTCATTAATGGGACCCCCCCTCATTAATGGGATCCCCCCTCATTAATGGGACCCCCCCTCATTAGTGGGACCCCTCCTCATTAGTGGGAACCCCCCCTCATTAGTGGGACCCCCCCTCATTAATGGGATCCCCCCTCATTAGTGGGATCCCCCCTCATTAATGGGACCCCCCTCATTAATGGGATCCCCCCTCATTAGTGGGATCCCCCCTCATTAATGGGACCCACCTCATTAATGGGACCCCTCTCATTAGTGGGACCGCCCCCTCATTAGTGGGACCCCCCTCATTAGTGGGACCCCCCTCATTAGTGGGACCGCCCCCTCATTAGTGGGACCCCCCTCATTAGTGGGACCCCCCCCTCATTAGTGGGACCCCCCCTCATTAGTGGGATCCCCCTCATTAGTGGGATCCCCCTCATTAATGGGATCCCCCCTCATTAATGGGATCCCCCTCATTAGTGGGATCCCCCCTCATTAGTGGGACCCCCCCTCATTAGTGGGACCCCCCCTCATTAATGGGATCCCCCTCATTAATGGGATCCTCCTCATTAGTGGGATCCCCCTCATTAGTGGGACCCCCCCTCATTAATGGGACCCCCCTCATTAGTGGGACCCCCCCCCAGGACCATCGTTAATGGGAACCTCATTAATAGGCACCTCCCTCATTAATGGGATCCTTTCTAATTAATGGGACACCACCACCCCCCGGACCCTCATTAATGGGATCTCCCCCTCATTAGTGGGACCCTCATTAATAGACATCTCTCTCATTAATGGGACCCCCCCCTCATTAACGGAAATCCCCCCACAGGGCCCTCATTAATGGGACGCCCCCATCATTAATGGGATCCTCGTTAATAGCAATCTCTGTCGTTAACGGGACCCCTCTCTCATTAATGGGAACCCCCTCCGTCATTAATGGGACCTTCGTTAATAAGAATCTCTCTCGTTAACGGGACCCCTTTCTCATTAATGGGAACCTTCCCCACAGCATCCTCGTTAATGGGACCCTCATTAATAGGACTCACCTTGTTAATGGGGTCTCTCTCATTAATGGCACGTTCATTATCAGATTATTTCTCATTAATAGGACCTTTTTCTCATTAAGGGGAACCCCCACATAGGACTCTTATTAATGGGACCCCCCCTCATTAATGGGACCCCCCCCAGGAGCCTCGTTAATGGGAACCTCATTAATAGGCACCTCCCTCATTAATGGGACCCCTTCTCATTAATGGGAAACACCCCCCAGGACCCTCATTAATGGGACCCTCATTAGCAGGACCCCCCCTTATTAACGGGACACCCGTCTCAGGAGCTTCATTAATTGGAATCTCATTAATAGGAACCTCCCTCGTTAATGGGACCCCCCTCATTAATGGGACCCCCCCCAGGAACCTCATTAATGGGACCCTCATTAGTAGGACCCCCACCCATTAATGGGACCCCCCCCAGAACCCTCGTTGATAGGACCCTAATTAATAAACAGCTGTTTAATTAATAGGATTCTCTTTCATTAGGGAGCATCCCCCACCATCGCCCCTTCATTAATGGGGCCCTCGTTAATTGGAGCATCCCTCATTAATAGGACCCCCCCCCCCCCCAGATCCTCATTAATGGGACCCTCATTAGTGGGACCTCCCCAGACTCTCGTTAATGGGAACCTCCTTAATAGGCACCTCCCTCATTAATGGGAACCCCCCTCGTTAGTGCAACCCCCACCCCCTCCACCCCCCCCCATAGGACCCTCGTTAATAAGACCCTCATTAGCAGAACCCCCCCCCTCATTAATGGGACACCCCCCCCAGGACCCTCATTAATGGGAACCTCGTTAATAGGACCCCCTCATGTTAATGGGACCCTCGTTAGGGGGCACCTCCCTCATTAATGGGACCCTTGGGAAAGCCCCGCCCCTTTGGGGGGGCGGTGTCACCGGGTGTCACCCGGTGTGTCCCCAACTGTCCCCCAGTGTCACCCCGTGTCCCCCCCACTGTCCCCCAGTGTCACCCACTGTCCCCCCCACTGTCCCCCGGTGTCACCCCGTGTCCCCTGGTGTCACCCACTGTCCCCTGACAGCACTTGGTGTCACCCGGCGTGTGTCCCCGTGTCACCTGGGGTGTCACCTGGTGTCCCCCTGTGTCCCCTGGTGTCACCCCATGTCCCCCCCTCTGTCCCTCAGTGTCACCTGGTGTGTCCCTTGGTGTCACCATCCGTCCCCCGATGTCACCCGGTGTCCCTCTCCATCCCCCGCTGTCACCTGGGGTGTCACCCAGTGTCATCCTCCCTCTGCCATTGTCACCCCGTGACCCCTCCGCTGTCCCCTGGTGTCACCTGGTGTCCCCTAGTGTCACCCTCCATCCCTTGGTGTCACCCCGTGTCCCCCTGTCACCCAGAGCGTGTCACCCAGTGTCACCCTCTCTGTCCTTGGTGTCACCCCGTGTGTCCCCCAATGCCCCTTGGTGTCACCCTCCATGCCCCAGTGTCCCCTAGTGTCACACCCCCTGTCCCCTCCCAGTGTCACCCACCCAGTGTCACCCTGTGCATCACCCACTGTCAGCCCATGTGTCACCTGGTGCCACTGCCTGTCCCTCGGTGCCACCCCCTGTGTCCCCCACCACCCTCGGTGTCACCTACTGCCACCCCCATCCCACCAAATGTCACCCAATGCCCCCCCTCTCTGTCACCCCCCCGTGTCACCCGCTGGCCCCTCGTATCACCCGCTGGCCCCCCGTGTCACCGGCTGTCCCCAGCTGACCTTTGACCTCTGTCCCCGCAGATGTCCAGCTCCCCGCTGTCGAAGAAGCGCCGCGTCTCCGGGTCTGAGCCACCAACGGGCTCCAGCCGCGCCCCCGCCGCGTCCCACAGCGTCACCCCCGCCAACGTGAGTGTCACCCGCTGCCACCTGCCCGTCCCCTGTCACCCCCGGGTGGCCCTATCACCCCCTGGTGGCTCTGTCACCCCCTTGTCATCCTCTGGTCTTTTGTTACCTCTCTGGTGGTCTGAGCCACCCCCATCACTGGGATTGTCACCTTGCTGTGACCTGGTGTCACTTGGATGTCACCCACTGTCACCTGGTGTCACCCAGCTGCCACCCAGGTGTTCTTGTCACCCCCGGGTGGCCCTGTCATCCCCGGGGGGGGGGTCCTGTCACCTTCTCTGGTCTGTTTGTCACCTTTCTGGTGTTCAGAGTTACCCCCACTAATGTGGCTGTCACCTGGTGTCACTTGGATGTCACCCAGCTGCCACCTGGGAGTCCCCTGTCACCCCCCGAGGAGGAACTGTCACCTTCTCTGGTCTCGTTGTCGCCTCTATGGTGCTTAGAGCCACCCCCGTGACTGGGACTGTCACCCGCTGTCACCTTGCTGTCACCTGGTGTCACCCAACTGCCAGCCGGGTGTCCCCATCACCCCCGGGTGGCCCTGTCACCCCCTGGGGGGGGGGTGTCTTGTCACCTTCTTCAGTCTCGTTGTCACCTCGTTATCGTCTCTGAGCATTCCCTGCTGATGTGACTGCCACCTGGTGTCACCTGGTTGTCACCCAGTGCCACCTTACTGTCACCTGCGTGTCCCTATGTCTCCCAGGGGTGACACATGTCCTCCTCGGGCCTTGTCCCTCCCGCTCTGAGCCACTGCCGCCAATGGGAGTGTCACCTGCTGTCACCCGCTTCCAGTGTCACCTGTCCCACCCTGTTGTCACCTGGGTGTCACCCATTTGTCACCTCTGGGATCTTCCTGCCCCACCTCAGGGTGACACAACTCCCCAGTGTCACCCGCTGTCCCCCACTGTCACTGGATGTGACACCCCGTGGGTGCCCTTGTCCCCATCTCGGGGTGACGTGGCACTCGGTGTCACTTGATGTCACCCCTCCATCACCCCATAGGTGTCCTCGTCCCCGTCCCGGGGTGACGTGTCACCCGCTGTCCCCCACTGTCACTGGATGTGACACCCCATAGATGTCCTCGTCCCCGTCCCGGGGTGACGTGTCACCCGCTGTCCCCCACTGTCACTGGATGTGACACCCCATAGATGTCCTCGTCCCCGTCCCGGGGTGACGTGTCACCCGCTGTCCCCACTGTCACTGGATGTGACACCCCATAGATGTCCTCGTCCCGGGGTGACGTGTCACCCGCTGTCCCCCACTGTCACTGGATGTGACACCCCATAGGTGTCCTCGTCCCCGTCCCGGGGTGACGTGTCACCCGCTGTCCCCCACTGTCACTGGATGTGACACCCCATAGATGTCCTTGTCCCGGGGTGACGTGTCACCCGCTGTCCCCCACTGTCACTGGATGTGACACCCCGAAGGTATCATTGTCCCCGTCCCGGGGTGACGTGTCACCCGCTGTCCCCCACTGTCACTGGATGTGACACCCCATAGATGTCCTCGTCCCCGTCCCGGGGTGACGTGTCACCTGCTGTCCCCCACTGTCACTGGATGTGACACCCCATAGGTGTCCTCGTCCCCGTCCCGGGGTGACGTGTCACCCGCTGTCCCCCACTGTCACTGGATGTGACACCCCATAGATGTCCTCGTCCCCGTCCTGGGGTGACGTGTCACCCGCTGTCCCCCACTGTCACTGGATGTGACACCCCATAGGTGTCCTCGTCCCCGTCCCGGGGTGACGTGTCACCCGCTGTCCCCCACTGTCACTGGATGTGACACCCCATAGGTGTCCTCATCCCCGTCCCGGGGTGACGTGTCACCCGCGGTCCCCCACTGTCACTGGATGTGACACCCCGAAGGTATCATTGTCCCCGTCCCGGGGTGACGTGTCACCCGCTGTCCCCCACTGTCACTGGATGTGACACCCCATAGATGTCCTCGTCCCCGTCCCGGGGTGACGTGTCACCCGCTGTCCCCCACTGTCACTGGATGTGACACCCCATAGGTGTCCTCGTCCCCGTCCCGGGGTGACGTGTCACCCGCTGTCCCCCACTGTCACTGGATGTGACACCCCATAGATGTCCTCGTCCCCGTCCTGGGGTGACGTGTCACCCGCTGTCCCCCACTGTCACTGGATGTGACACCCCATAGATGTCCTCGTCCCCGTCCTGGGGTGATGTGTCACCCGCTGTCCCCCACTGTCACTGGATGTGACACCCCATAGATGTCCTCGTCCCCGTCCCGGGGTGACGTGTCACCCGCTGTCCCCCCCCGCTGGCTGTCCCCCCCCCGGTGACGCGGTTGTCCCCTTGTCCCCCCCAGGGCATGGCGAAGAACGGGGGCGAGGCCGAGATCGATGAGGGGCTCTACTCCCGCCAGCTGTGAGTGCCGGGGGGACCTATGGATTGGGGGGGGGCCTATAGGTTGGGGGGGACCCTATGGACTTGGGGGGCCCTATAGGGGTTTGGGGGAGGTGTGCCTATAGGTTGGGGGGACCCTATAGATTGGGAAAGGCCTATGGACTTGGGGGGCCCTATAGATTGGGGGGCCCTATAGGGGTTTGGGGGGGGCTCTATAGGTTGGGGGGGACCCTATGGACTTGGGGAAGGTCTATGGACTTGGGGGGCCCTATAGATTGGGGGGGTCCATATGGATTGGGGGGGCCTATAGGGGCTTGAGGGGGGCTCTATAGGTTGGGGGGGACCCTATGGACTTGGGGGGCTCTATAGGGGTTTGGGGGAGGTGTTCCTATAGGTTGGGGGGGCCCTATAGATCGGGGAAGGCCTATGGACTTGGGGGGCCCTATAGGTGCTTTGGGGGGGTCCATATGGATTGAGGGTCCCTATAGGGGCTTGGGGGGGGCTCTATAGGTTGGGGGGGACCCTATGGACTTGGGGGGCTCTATAGGGGTTTGGGGAAGGTGTTCCTATAGGTTGGGGGGGCCCTATAGATTGGGAAAGGCCTATGGACTTGGGGGGCCCTATAGATTGGGGGGGTCCATATGGATTGGGGGGGCCTATAGGGGCTTGAGGGGGGCTCTATAGGTTGGGGGGGACCCTATGGACTTGGGGGGCCCTATAGATTGAGGGGGTCCATATGGATTGGGGGGGCCTATAGGGGCTTGAGGGGGGCTCTATAGGTTGGGGGGGACCCTATGGACTTGGGGGGCCCTATAGATTGGGGGGGTCCATATGGATTGGGGGGGCCTATAGGGGCTTGAGGGGGGCTCTATAGGTTGGGGGGGACCCTATGGACTTGGGGGGCTCTATAGGGGTTTGGGGAAGGTGTGCCTATAGGTTGGGGGGACCCTATAGATTGGGAAAGGCCTATGGACTTGGGGGGCCCTATAGATTGGGGGGGTCCATATGGATTGGGGGGGCCTATAGGGGCTTGAGGGGGGCTCTATAGGTTGGGGGGGACCCTATGGACTTGGGGGGCCCTATAGATTGAGGGGGTCCATATGGATTGGGGGGGCCTATAGGGGCTTGAGGGGGGCTCTATAGGTTGGGGGGGACCCTATGGACTTGGGGGGCCCTATAGATTGGGGGGGTCCATATGGATTGGGGGGCTCTCTAGGGGCTTGGGGGGGGCTCTATAGGTTGGGGAGGACCCTATGGACTTGGGGGGCCCTATAGGGGTTTGGGGGATGTGTCCCTATAGATTGGGGAAGGCCTATGGACTTGGGGGGGGCTCCATGGTGCTGTTGGGGGGGGTCCTTATAGACTTGGGGGGCTCTATAGGTACTTGGGGGGGGGGCATGGACCTGGGGGGTCTCTATAGATTGGGGGTGTCCCTGCAGATTGGGGGATCCCTATGGATTGGGGGGGGTTATATGGATTGGGGGGGGTTCCTATGGATTGGGGAGAGTTCTATAGATTGGGGGGTCCCTATGGATTGGGGGGGGGGCCTATGGATTTGGGGAGGCGTCCCTAGGGATTAGGGGGGGTCTCTATGGATTGGGAGGGTCCCTATAGACTGGGGAAGTCCCTATGGATTGGGGGTTCCCTATGGAGTGGGGAGGGTCCCTATAGACTTGGGGGGGGTCCCTATGGCCTGGGGGATGTCCCTATGGATTGGGGGGGTCCCTATGGAGTGGGGAATGTCCCTATAGACTGGGGGGGGGTGTCCCTATGGATTGGGGGGGGGCTATATGGACTGGGGAGGGTTCTATAGATTGGGGGGTCCCTATAGATTGGGGGGGTCCCTATGGATTTGGGGAGGCATCTCTAGGGATTGGGGGGGTCCCTATGGATTGGGGGGGTCCCTATAGACTGGGGGATGTCCCTATGGATTGGGGGGGTCCCTATGGAGTGGGGAGTGTCCCTATAGACTGGGGGGGGGGTGTCCCTATGGATTGGGGGGGTCCCTATAGACTGGGGGAGGTCCGTATGGAATGGGGGGGTCCCTATGGAGTGGGGAGTGTCCCTATAGACTGGGGGGGGGGCTCCCCCCCCAACATACCTTCAACCATTTCCGCAGCCCTGGGGGGGGGGGGGGGGGGGCTGTAAAGATTTGGGGGGACCGCCCCCGACCCTCTCCTCCGTTTATTTTATTTTCGGGGGGTGTCTCCTCCCCCCCTCCCCCCCCCCCCCCCCAGGTACGTACTGGGCCACGAGGCCATGAAGAGGATGCAGACGTCCAACGTACTGGTTTCGGGGCTGCGGGGACTGGGGGTGGAGGTGGCCAAAAACCTGGTGCTGGGGGGGGTCAAATCCGTCACCCTCCACGACCCCCAACCCGCCGCCTGGGGCCGACCTGGCTTCCCAGGTGAGTTAATTAACCCCTTGGCTTTAATTAGCCCCCTCCAGCTTAATTACCCCCCCCCCCAGGGGTAAATAACTCCTCTAAGGGTTTTTTTTTGGGGGGGGGGGTGTATGTCTGGGGGGAGTTCATCGGCTTTTTGGGGTAATTAATCGCTGCAGTCGTTATTGTGGCTCGTTAAAAGCTTTCTGCCCCCCCCCCCCCCAAGATAATTAATTAATTTGGGAGATAATTAGCTGCTATTAGGGGTTATTTTCTGAGGTGGCTGGGTTGCCCAAGGGGGCTAAATACCCCCCCCCCCCCGGGGTAATTAATCCACCCTTGGGGTCGTTATTAGGGCTCATCAGGAGAGTTAAATACCCCTCCCCGAATAATTAAGTAGTTTGGCGGGTAATTAATTAACTTAGGGGTTAATTAGTGCCTATGGGGGGTTGTTCTTTGGGGTGATCTCGTTGCCCAGGGGAGCTAAATGCCCCCCTCGGGGTAATTAATCCCCCCCCCCCCCGGAGTCGTTATCGGGGGCTCATCAGTGGGGTTCAGTTCTCTTTTGTGGAGTAATTAACAAGTTTAGGGAATGATTAATGAATTTAAAAGATAATTAGCGCTTATGGGGGAGTCATTCTTTGGGGTGATTGGGTTGTCCAGGGGAGCTAAATGCCCCCCCCGGGGTAATTAATCCCCCCAGGGTAATTAATCCACCCCGGAGTCATTATTGGGGCACATTAGGGGAGTTAAATTAGTTGTCTCAGGGTAATTAATTAATTAGGGGTGTAATTAATTAATTTGGGGGGGGATTTAGTATTTGGGGGGGGGTGTCGTTCTTTGGGGTGAATGGGTTGCCCAAAGGAGCTAAATGCCCCCCCCTCCCCCCCCCGGGGTAATTAATCCTCGTCGTAATTGGGGTTTATCGTTTATTAATTACCCTTGGGGGCAATTAATTTGCTGAGGGGGTGTAGATACTCCCCATATTTGCTTTGTGGGGTGGTTCACCCCCCCCCGAAGCCCTTAAATACCCCCCCTGGGGGGCTATAGAACCCCCCAAGCCCTTAAATCCCCCCCCCCCCCCCCCCCCGGGACTTAAATACCCCCCCCAGGACTTAAATACCCCCCATGGCCCTTAAATACCCCCCCGGGGTCCTTAAATACCCCCCATGACCCTTAAATACCCTCGGGGGGGGGCGAGTCTTAAATACCCCCCACGGTGCTGAAATACCCCCCCCCAAATCCTAAAATACCCCCCTGAACCCCCAAATACCCCCCTGAGGGACCTACTTACCCCCTTCGTACCCCTTATATACCCACCTGAGTACTTAAATACCCCCTACGGCCCTCAAACACCCCCCCCAGATCCCTTAAATACCCCCTCTGCTTCCTAAATACCCCCCCCCCCGAGTCCTAATTCCCCCCCTGGGGGGTCTAAGTACCCCCCACGCTGCCTAAATACCCCCCTAGGTTGCCTAAATACCCCTTGCGGTCCTTATATACCCCCCCGGGGTACCTAAATAACCCCCCGACTCATTAAATACCCCCCCGGCGGGGGACTTAAATACCCCCCTGAGCCTTTAAATACCCCCCCCCGAGCATTTAAATACCCCCCAACCCCTTAAATAACCCCACAGTCGCCTAAATACCCCCCCCCCCCAATACCCCCTTGGCTTCTCTCCGTCCCGTACATGTTCCCCGGGTGTTGTGGGGGGTTGTCTGAGTGGGGTGGGGGTGTTGTGGGGGGTGGAGGGGTGTTGTGGGGACCGCTTTGACCCCCCCCCGTGTGTGTGTGTGTGTCCCCCCCAAGTTCTACCTGCGGGAGGAGGACGTGGGGCAGAACCGGGCGGAGGCGACGCTGCCCCGATTAGCCGAGCTCAACGCCTACGTGGCCGTCACCAGCACCCGCCAACCCCTCAGCCAGGACCTGCTCGCGCCCTTCCAGGTACACCCGGCGCTGCCTGTAAACCCCCCCATCTACCTGTACCGCCCACGTCTGCCTGTACCCCCCGCATCTACCCCTAACCCCCCACATCTGCCCCTACCCCCTTTGCGGCCCCTTTTTTTACCCCCAAACTGACTTTTGCGGTGGTTTTTGGGGCGGCCGACTGTTCTTTCAGGTGGCCGACTGTCCCTCGCACGGCTGACTGTTCCTCACGCGGGTGACTGTCACCTCTTGGGGACAGTTCTACCCCCTGTGCCCCTCCTTGGGGACAGCTGTGTCCCTTGGGACAGTCGTGGCCGCCCCACAACTGTCCCCAGTGTAATTTGTCCGGCTGTACTCTGGGCCGACTGTAACCTTTGTGGCCGGTTGTCCCCCCAAACGCCACCTGTCCCCCTCTTTGGGGTCAGTTGTGCCCCCACGACGGCGGTGGCCTCCCCACAACCCCCCTCGGGGCTGTTTCTGTCCCGCTGTCCGTACGTCAGGTTGCTCATCCGACTGTACCTCCACGTGGCTCCTTGTGTCTCTGCGGCCGACTGTCTGCCCTTGGGGACAGTTCTACTCCCCACAGCTGCCTGTGCCCCTCCTTGGGGACAGCCGTGTCCCCTGAGACAGCCGTGGCTGCCCCACAACCCTTTATCCCTGAGTCCGGCTGTCCCTCACGTGGCTGACTGTAACGTCTGTGGCCGATTGTCCCCCCAAATGCCACCTGTCCCCCTCTTTGGGGTCAGTTGTGCCCCCACGACGGCGGTGGCCTCCCCACAACCCCCCCCGGGGCTGTTCGTGTCCCACTGTGCGTCCGGTTGCTCGTCCGACTGTACCTCCACGTGGCTCCTTGTCTCTGTGGCCGCCTGTACCCCCCCCAGGACCCCTTTTCCCCCCCCAGCACCCCCACGTGTGTCCCCCAGGGCCCCCTGTCCCCCTTTTTTTCTGGCTCTGAGGGTTCCCGGGTGCCATTTGGTGTCTGCCTGTCCCTCCGTCCGCCTGTTTGTGCGTCCGCCTGTACCCCCCCCGTGGCTCCTTGTCCCTCCGTGGCCGCCAAAACCCCCCCTTAACCCTCCTCAGGGGGGTTGTGAGGGGTTATTCACCCCCCCCCTTCTGCCTCCTCCGGTCCGCCTGTCCCCTTGTCCCCCCGCCGCGGGGGACAGCCGGACGGACAGCCCGCGCGCGGTGTCGCTGTAGGTGGTGGTGTTGACCAACTCGTCGTTGGAGGAACAGCTCTGGGTCGGGGACTTCTGCCACAGCCACGGGATCAAGCTGGTGGTGGCCGACACCCGCGGGCTTTTCGGGTGAGCCGTACGCCGGGGTGTCTTCTATAGGGTGCCCCATACGTCTGGGTCCTTTCTATAGGGTGTGCCGGACACTTGGGTGCCTTCTATAGGGTCTCCCAGCTGCCTGGGTGTTTTCTATAGGGTGTCCTGCACACCTGGGTGCCTTCTATAGGGTGTTCTGGACGCCCGGGTCCTTTCTATAGGGTCTGCCAAACACCTGAGTCCCTTCTATAGGGTGCCCCAGATGTCTGGGTCCTGTCTATAGGGTCCACCAAGTACCTGGGTCCCTCCTATAGGGCCTGCCAAATACCTGGGTGCATTCTATAGGGTGCCCTGGATGCCTGGGTGCCTTCTATAGGGTCTCCCAAACACCTGAGTCCCTTCTATAGGGTGCCCCAGATGCCTGGGTCCCTTCTATAGGGTCTCCTAAATCGTTGGGTGTCTTATTTAGGGTCTCGTGGCTGCTTAGGTCCCTTCTATAGGGTCCGTGGGGTGGCTGGGTGCCTTCTATAGGGTCTCCCAGCTGCCTGGGTGCCTTCTATAGGGTGTCCTGCACACCTGGGTGCCTTCTATAGGGTGTTCTGGACGTCCGGGTCCTTTCTATAGGGTCTGCCAAACACCTGAGTCCCTTCTATAGGGTGCCCCAGATGTCTGGGTCCTGTCTATAGGGTCCACCAAGTACCTGGGTCCCTCCTATAGGGCCTGCCAAATACCTGGGTGCATTCTATAGGGTGCCCTGGATGCCCGGGTGCCTTCTATAGGGTCTCCCAAACACCTGAGTCCCTTCTATAGGGTGCCCCAGATGTATGGGTCTCTTCTATAGGGTCTCCTGGACACCTGGGTGCTTTCTATAGTGTCCCGGCTGCCAGGTTCTTTTCTATAGGGTCTCCCAAATCCTTGCGTGTCTTGTTTAGGGTCTCGTGGCTGCTTAGGTCCCTTCTATAGGGTCTGTGGGGTGGCTGGGTCCCTTCTATAGGGTCTATGGGGTGCCTGGGTCCCTTCTATAGGGTCCGTGGGGTGCCTGGGTCCCTTCTATAGGGTCCGTGGGGTGGCTGGGTCCCTTCTATAGGGTCTATGGGGTGCCTGGGTCCCTTCTATAGGGCCTCGTGGACACCTGGGTCCCTTCTATAGGGTCCGTGGGGTGGCTGGGTCCCTTCTATAGGGTCTATGGGGTGCCTGGGTCCCTTCTATAGGGTCCGTGGGGTGCCTGGGTCCCTTCTATAGGGTCCGTGGGGTGGCTGGGTCCCTTCTATAGGGCCTCGTGGATGGCTGGGTCCCTTCTATAGGGTCCGTGGGGTGGCTGGGTCCCTTCTATAGGGTCCGTGGGGTGGCTGGGTCCCTTCTATAGGGTCTATGGGGTGCCTGGGTCCCTTCTATAGGGTCCGTGGGGTGGCTGGGTCCCTTCTATAGGGTCTATGGGGTGCCTGGGTCCCTTCTATAGGGCCTCGTGGACACCTGGGTCCCTTCTATAGGGTCCGTGGGGTGGCTGGGTCCCTTCTATAGGGTCCATGGGATGCCTGGGTCCCTTCTATAGGGTCCGTGGGGTGGCTGGGTCCCTTCTATAGGGTCCGTGGGGTGGCTGGGTCCCTTCTATAGGGTCTATGGGGTGCCTGGGTCCCTTCTATAGGGTCCGTGGGGTGCCTGGGTCCCTTCTATAGGGTCCGTGGGATGCCTGGGTCCCTTCTATAGGGCCTCGTGGACACCTGGGTCCCTTCTATAGGGTCCGTGGGGTGGCTGGGTCCCTTCTATAGGGTCCATGGGGTGGCTGGGTCCCTTCTATAGGGTGCCGCCTGGCTGACCCCTTGTCCCCTCCCCCCTCCCCGTTTTAGGCAGCTTTTCTGCGATTTCGGGGACGACATGGTGGTGACGGACACCAACGGGGAACAGCCGCTCAGCGCCATGGTTTCCATGGTGACCAAGGTATAGGATGCCCCCTATAGGGGGTGGAGGGGGAGGCAGGGGGTCTCCCGCACCCCTCAATGCCCTGATTTGTCCCTCCGTCCGTCCGTCCGTCCCCTCCAGGGGTGCCCGGGGGAGGTGACGTGTCTGGACGAGGCGCGGCACGGCTTCGAGACGGGCGACTTCGTCACCTTCACCGAGGTGGAGGGCATGGAGGAGCTCAACGCCTGCGGCCCCGTCGAGATCCGCGTCCTCGGTGAGCCCCCGCCCTCCTATAGGGGCTCCCCTATGGCTGGGTGCCTTCTATGGGGGCTCCCCTATGTCTGGGTCCCGTCTATAGGGGCTCCCACCCACTCCCCACCCTTCTATAGAGGCTCCCCTATGGCTGGATCCCTTCTATAGGTGCTCTCACGCGCTCCCCACCCTTCTATAGGGGCTCCCCTATGGCTGCGTGCCTTCTATAGGTGCTCTCACGCGCTCCCCACCCTTCTATAGGGGCTCCCGTATGTCTGGGTCCCTTCTATAGGGGCTCCTGGGTGCTTCCCACCCTTCTATAGGGGCTTCTCTATGTTTGGGTCCCTTCTATAGGGGCTCCCACGCACTCCCCACCCTTCTATAGGGGCTCCCATACGTCTGGGTCCCTTCTATAGGGGCTCCCACGCATCTCCTGCCCTTCTGTAGGGGCTTCTGGGCGCTTCCCACCCTTCTATAGGGGCTCCCCTATGTCTGGGTCCCTTCTATAGGGGCTCCCATACATCTGGGTCCCTTCTATAGGGACTCCCGTACGTCTGGGTGCCTTCTATAGGGCCTCCCCTACGTCTGGGTCCCTTCTCTGGGGGCTCCCGTATGTCTGGGTCTGTTCTATAGGGGCTCCCGCCCTTCTATAGGGGCTCCCAGCCCCCGGGGTCCCCTATGGGGGTCTCGCGGGCGCCGGGGTCCCTCGGTGACAGCCCCTCCCCCCTCAGGGCCCTACACCTTCAGCATCGGGGACACCAGCGGCTTCGGGGACTACGTGAGGGGGGGGATCGTCACCCAGGTCAAGATGCCCAAGCACATCCGCTTCGTGAGTGGCACTGGGAGGGACTGGGAGGGGACTGGGGGGCACTGGGGCCAGGTTGGGAAGGACTGAGGGGCACTGGGGTGGACTGGGAGGGGACTGGGGAGCAGTGGGAGGGGACTGGGGGGCACTGGGAGGGGACTGGGGGGCACTGGGGCCAGGTTGGGAAGGACTGAGGGGCACTGGGGTGGGCTGGGAGGGGACTGGGGGGCACTGGGAGGGGACTGGGGGGCACTGGGGCCAGGTTGGGAAGGACTGAGAGGCACTGGGGTGGGCTGGGGAGCAGTGGGAGGGGACTGGGGGGCACTGGGAGGGGACTGGGGGGCACTGGGGCCAGGTTGGGAAGGACTGAGGGGTACTGGGGTGGACTGGGAGGGGACTGGGGAGCAGTGGGAGGGGACTGGGGGGCACTGGGAGGGGACTGGGGGGCACTGGGTGGGCCTGGAGGGGGATTGGGAAGTACTGGGGGTTGATTGGGGGGCACTGGGATGTACTGGGAACGGATTGGGAGGGCCTGGGGGGGGGATTGGGAAGGACTGGGGGCAGATTGGGAAGGGTTGGGAGGGGTCTGGGGGGCACTGGGGCCAGATTGGGAAGGACTGAGGGACACTGGGGTAGACTGGGAGGGGGACTGGGGAGCAGTGGGAGGGGACTGGGGGGGATTGGGAAGGACTGGGGGCAGATAGGGAGGGACTGGGAGGTACTGGGATGGACTGGGGGCGGATTGGGAAAGACTGGGGGTTGATTGAGGGATACTGGGAGATATTGGGGGCACTGGGAGGGCACTGGGAGGTACTGGGAGGTATTAGGGGGTGGTGGGAGGTCATGGGGAGGCACTAGGAGGGGACTGGTGGGCACTGGGAGGTACTGGAGGGCGGTGGTGGGAGATACTGGGGGCACTGGGAGGGGACTGGGGGATACTGGGAGGTATTGGGGGCACTGGGAGGGGACTGGGGGATACTGGGAGGTATTGGGGGCACCGGGAGGTATTGGGGGGTGGTGGGAGGTCATGGGGAGGCGGTGGGAGTGGACTGGGGGGCACTGGGAGGTACTGGAGGGTGGTGGTGGGAGATACTGGGGGCACTGGGAGGGGACTGGGGGATACTGGGAGGTATTGGGGCGTGATGGGAGGCCATGGGGAAGCACTAGGTGGGGACTGGGGGACACTGGGAGATACTGGTGGGGGGAAACTGGAAGACGTTTAAGAGGGAACTGAGAGGTCACTGGGGGATACTGGGAGGTCACTGGGGGATACTGGGATGGACTGGGAAGCGCTGGGGGCTCAGGCGTACCCGTCCCCGCCTCCCCAGAAGCGGCTGCGGGATGCGCTGGTGGAACCGGAGCTGATGTTGACGGATTTCGGGAAGGCCGAGAGACCTCCCATGATGCACTGGGGCTGGCAGGCCCTCCACCGCTTCATCCGCCAACATGGCCGCCCGCCTCGACCCCGCCACCAGGTTGGGGACATGGGGGACGTCGGGGGAGGGGGGGGGACGTGGAGGCCACCAGGTCCTGCACCAATGTGGCCGTCCCAGTATGGCTCCACCACCAGTTGGGGACGTTGGGGACATCGGGGGGGTTGGGGACATGGAGGCCACCAGGTCCTGCACCAACATGGCCGTCCCAGTATGGCCCCACCACCAGTTGGGGACGTTGGGGATGTTGGGGACGTGGAGGCCACCAGGTCCTGCACCAACATGGCCGTCCCAGTACGGCCCCACCACCAGTTGGGGACGTTGGGGACATGGAGGCCACCAGGTCCCGCACCCATGTGGCCGTCCCAGTATGGCTCCACCACCAGTTGGGGATGTTGGGGACATCGGGGGGGTTGGGGACATGGAGGCCACCAGGTCCTGCACCAACATGGCCATCCCAGTATGGCTCCACCACCAGTTGGGGACGTTGGGGACATGGAGGCCACCAGCTCCTGCACCCATGTGGCCGTCCCAGTATGGCCCCACCACCAGTTGGGGATGTTGGGGACATGGAGGCCACCAGGTCCTGCACCAACATGGCCGTCCCAGTATGGCCCCACCACCAGTTGGGGACGTTGGGGACATCGGGGGGGTTGGGGACATGGAGGCCACCAGGTCCTGCACCCATGTGGCCGTCCCAGTATGGCTCCACCACCAGTTGGGGACGTTGGGGACATGGAGGCCACCAGGTCCTGCACCCATGTGGCCGTCCCAGTATGGCCCCACCACCAGTTGGGGACATTGGGGATGTTGAGGACATGGAGGCCACCAGGTCCTGCACCCACATGGCCGTCCCAGTATGGCCCCACCACCAGTTGAGGACATTGGGGATGTTGGGGACATGGAGGCCACCAGGTCCTGCACCAACATGGCCGTCCCAGTATGGCTCCACCACCAGTTGGGGATGTTGGGGACATCGGGGGGGTTGGGGACATGGAGGCCACCAGGTCCTGCACCAACATGGCCGTCCCAGTATGGCTCCACCACCAGTTGGGGACGTTGGGGACATGGAGGCCACCAGCTCCTGCACCCATGTGGCCGTCCCAGTATGGCTCCACCACCAGTTGGGGACGTTGGGGACATCGGGGGGGTTGGGGACATGGAGGCCACCATCTGCACCCATGTGGCCACCCACCATGGTCCCACCACCACTTGGGGACGTTGGGGACATGGAGGCCACCAGCTCCTGCACCCATGTGGCCACCCACCATGGTCCCACCACCAGTTGGGGACACGGAGGCCACCAAGGTCCTGCACCAACATGGCTGTCCCAGTATGGCTCCACCACCAGTTGGGGACGTTGGGGACATGGAGGCCACCAGCTCCTGCACCCATGTGGCCACCCACCGTGGTCCCACCAGCACTTGGGGACGTTGGGGACATGGAGGCCACCAGGTCCTGCACCCATGTGGCCACCCACCATGGTCCCACCACCAGTTGGGGACATGGAGGCCACCAGGTCCTGCACCCATGTGGCCACCCACCATGGTCCCACCACCACTTGGGGACATGGAGGCCACCAAGGGCTTTGGGGACACCACGGAGGCCACCGACTCCTTCCGCCGTCGTTCCTTGTGACCTTTCTCCACGGTGTCCTCGGAGATGTCCCCACCCTTTCTCTGTCCCCACCCAGGGTGACGCGGCGGAGGTGGTGGCCTTGACCCGGGAGGTGGCACCGGGGACAGAGTTGGATGAAGACCTTCTCCGAGAATTGGCCTTCCAGGCCACCGGTGACCTGGCGCCCGTCAACGCCTTCATCGGTGGCTTGGCCGCCCAGGAGGTCATGAAGGTACGGGCCACCGGGGTCCCCTCCCTCTTCGGGCCACCTCCTCGGGCCACCCAGGTCCCCTCCGGGGCCACCGATGTCACTTAACGATGACGATGTCACAGGCGGTGTCGGGGAAGTTCACCCCCATCACTCAATGGCTCTACTTTGACGCGTTGGAGTGTCTCCCGGAGGAGAACAAAGAGATGGTCCTCACCGAGGAGCAGTGTCGCCCGGTGAGCACCCATGGGTGGGGGCGGGGCGGGGGGGGGGGCACCCATGGGTGGGGTCTCCTTCCAAGGAGAGGGGGTGGTGGGACGCCTGGTGGAGATCAGCCGGGGGTTGGGCGGGTTCTTGGTATCACCCGGGGGTTGGTCACCTTCTGGGGGGCCACCCATGGGTGGGCTTCTCCTTGGGGTGGGCTTTGGTTGTGGGGCACCCATGGGTGGGCTTCTCCTTGAGGCCACCCATGGGTGGGCTTCTCCTTGGGGTGGGCTTTGGCCGTGGGGCACCCATGGGTGAGCTTCTCCTTGAGGCCACCCATGGGTGGGCTTCTCCTTGGGGTGGGCTTTGGTCATGGGGCACCCATGGGTGGGCTTCTCCTTGAGGCCACCCATGTGTTGGCCACCTCCTTGAGGCCACCCATGGGTGGGCTTCTCCTTGGGGTGGGCTTTGGTTGTGGGGCACCCATGGGTGCCACCTCCTTGAGGCCACCCATGGGTGGGCTTCTCCTTGGGGTGGGCTTTGGTCATGGGGCACCCATGGGTGCCACCTCCTTGAGGCCACCCATGGGTGGGCTTCTCCTTGGGGTGGGCTTTGGTCATGGGGCACCCATGGGTGCCACCTCCTTGTGGCCACCCATGGGTGGGCTTCTCCTTGGGGTGGGCTTTGGTCATGGGGCACCCATGGGTGGGCTTCTCCTTGAGGCCACCCATGGGTGGGCTTCTCCTTGGGGTGGGCTTTGGCCGTGGGGCACCCATGGGTGAGCTTCTCCTTGAGGCCACCCATGGGTGGGCTTCTCCTTGGGGTGGGCTTTGGTCATGGGGCACCCATGGGTGGGCTTCTCCTTGAGGCCACCCATGTGTTGGCCACCTCCTTGAGGCCACCCATGGGTGGGCTTCTCCTTGGGGTGGGCTTTGGTTGTGGGGCACCCATGGGTGCCACCTCCTTGAGGCCACCCATGGGTGGGCTTCTCCTTGGGGTGGGCTTTGGTCATGGGGCACCCATGGGTGGGCTTCTCCTTGAGGCCACCCATGGGTGGGCTTCTCCTTGGGGTGGGCTTTGGTCATGGGGCACCCATGGGTGCCACCTCCTTGTGGCCACCCATGGGTGGGCTTCTCCTTGGGGTGGGCTTTGGTCATGGGGCACCCATGGGTGGGCTTCTCCTTGAGGCCACCCATGGGTGGGCTTCTCCTTGGGGTGGGCTTTGGCCATGGGGCACCCATGGGTGGGCTTCTCCTTGAGGCCACCCATGGGTGGGCTTCTCCTTGGGGTGGGCTTTGGTCATGGGGCACCCATGGGTGGGCTTCTCCTTGGGGTGGGCTTTGGTCGTGGGGCACCCATGGGTGGGCTTCTCCTTGAGGCCACCCATGAATTGGCCACTTCCTTGAGGCCACCCATGGGTGGGCTTCTCCTTGGGGTGGGCTTTGTCCATGGGGCACCCATGGGTGCCACCTCCTTGTGGCCACCCATGTGTTGGCCACCTCCTTGAGGCCACCCATGGGTGGGCTTCTCCTTGGGGTGGGCTTTGGCCGTGGGGCACCCATGGGTGGGCCACCTTCTTGGGGCCACCCATGTGTCAGCATCTTCTTGAGGAGGACACTCATGGGTGGGATATTGGGCGTGGGGCACCCATGGGTGCCACCTTCTTGAGGCCACCCATGGGTGGGCTTCTCCTTGGGGTGGCCTTTGGCCATGGGGCACCCATGGGTGGGCTCTCCTTGGGGTTGGCATCTTCTTAAGGAGGACACCCGTAGGTTGGCCACCCATGGGTGGGGGTATTGGCCATGGGGCACCCATGGGTGCCACCTCCTTGAGGCCACCCATGGGTGGGCTTCTCCTTGGGGTGGGCAGTAGCCATGGCCACCCATGGGTGGGGGTATTGGCCATGGGGCACCCATGGGTGCCACCTCCTTGAGGCCACCCATGGCTTGGCCGCCTCCTTGGGGTTGGCATCTTCTTGAGGAGGACACCCATGGGTTGGCCACCTTGGGGCCACCCACGGGTGGGGGTATTGACCATGGGGCACCCATGGGTGGGCCACCTCCTTGAAGCCACCCATGGGTGGGCCACCATCTCGGTGACACCAATTGATGGCCATCTCAATGGGGTTCCAGTTGATCGCCTGTGGGTGTGCCACCTCCTTGAGGCCACCCCTGGAGGTGCCACCTCCTCGGGTGTCACCCATGGGTGGGCCAACCTTCTTGGGGGGGGGGGGGGGGGTGTCACCCATGGGTGGGGGGGTGGCCTTGGGGTGACACGGTGACATGTCCCCAGCGCAACAGTCGCTACGACGGACAGATCGCCGTCTTCGGGGCCGACCTTCAGGCCAAGCTGGGCGCCCAGAAGTACTTCGTGGTCAGTGTCCCCAACTGTCCCCAACCGTCTCCACGTGGTCCCTCCCGTCCCCTCCCTGTCCCCACGTGTCCCTCCGGTGTCCCCAAGTCTCCTTCTGGGTCTCCTAAGTGTCCCCTCCCTGTCCCCACGTGTCCCTCCGGTGTCCCCAAGTCTCCTTCTGGGTCTCCTAAGTGTCCCCAAGTGTCCCCACGTGTCCCTCAGGTGTCCCCAGGTCACCTAAGTGTCCCCTCCCTGTCCCCAGGTGTCCTCAAGTGTCCCCAAGTCACCTCCTGGGTCTCCTAAGTGTCCCCTCCCTGTCCCCAAGTGTCCCCAGGTGTCCTCAAGTGTCCCCAAGTCTCCTTCTGGGTCTCCTAAGTGTCCCCTCCCTGTCCCCAAGTGTCCCCAGGTGTCCTCAGGTGTCCCCAAGTCTCCTCCTGGGTCTCCTAAGTGTCCCCTCCCTGTCCCCAAGTGTCCCCACGTGTCCCTCAGGTGTCCCCAAGCCTCCTCCTGGGTCTCCTAAGTGTCCCCTCCCTGTCCCCAAGTGTCCCCAGGTGTCCTCAAGTGTCCCCAAGTCTCCTTCTGGGTCTCCTAAGTGTCCTCAAATGTCCACAAGTGTCCCCAGGTGTCCTCAAGTGTCCCCAGGTCTCCTCCTGGGTCTCCTAAGTGTCCCCTCCCTGTCCCCAAGTGTCCCCAGGTGTCCTCAAGTGTCCCCAAGTCTCCTTCTGGGTCTCCTAAGTGTCCCCAAGTGTCCCCACGTGTCCCTCAGGTGTCCCCAGGTCACCTAAGTGTCCCCTCCCTGTCCCCAAGTGTCCCCACGTGTCCCTCAGGTGTCCCCAGGTCTCCTCCTGGGTCTCCTAAGTGTCCCTCCGTGTCCCCAAGTGTCCCCTCCCTGTCCCCTCCTTGTCCCCACGTGTCCCTCAGGTGTCCCCAAGTCTCCTTCTGGGTCTCCTAAGTGTCCCTCCGTGTCCCCAGGTGTCCCCTCCCTGTCCCCAAGTGTCCCTATGTGTCCCTCAAGTGTCCCCAGGTCTCCTCCTGGGTCTCCTAAGTGTCCCCAAGTGTCCCCACGTGTCCCTCAGGTGTCCCCAAGTCTCCTTCTGGGTCTCCTAAGTGTCCCCTCCCTGTCCCCAAGTGTCCCCACGTGTCCTTCAAGTGTCCCCACGTGTCCTTTAGGTGTCCCCAAGTGTCCTCGCAGCTCTCCTGAGTGTCCCTGCACGTCCCCATGGGTCCTCAGTGTCTCCATCTGTCCCCAAGTGTCCCTAATTGTCCCCACCCATCCCCTGCACGTCCCCATGGGTCCTCAAAGTGTCCCCAAGCGCCCCTAAGTGTCCCCGTGCGTCCTCTGCGTGTCCCCAAGTGTCCTCCTGTGTCCTTCCGGTGTCCCCACGTCTCCCTCAAGCTCCGCTAAGTGTCCTCCTGCGGGTCCCTGCACGTCCCCGTGGGTCCCCGATGTCCCCTTCTCTCCCCACCCACCCTCTTGGGGCCACCTCGCTCCCCGTCCCCGAGTGTCCCCGAGTGTCCCCTCAATGTCCCCCCGCCGGTCCCCAGGTGGGGGCGGGGGCCATCGGCTGTGAGCTGCTGAAGAACTTTGCGATGGTGGGACTGGGCTGCGGCCCCGAGGGCTGCATCACCGTCACCGACATGGACACCATCGAGAAGTCCAACCTCAACCGCCAGTTCCTCTTCCGGCCCTGGGATGTGACGGTGAGGGGGTGGGGCTGGAGGGGGAGGAGCCTATGGGGGCGGGGAAGGAGTGGGTGGGGCATGGAGGGGCGGGGTTGCAGGGGGTGGGGGTCTACCAGGCAGGAACCGCCTTCAAGGTGGTCAACGTTGAGTTGACCACCATCAACTATCAGGCCTTGGTCTGTGTTGGGAGTGGGAGGGGCCTGAGTGGGTGGGGCTGAAGGGGGAGGAGCCTATGGGGGTGGGGAAAGAGTGGGTGGGGCATGGAGGGGCGGGGTCACAGGGGGTGGGGGTCTACCAGGCAGGAAGCACCTTCAAGGTGGTCAACGTTGAGTTGACCACCATCAACCATGAGGTTGTGTTGATGTGTTGGGAGTGGGAAGGGCCTGAGTGGGTGGGGCTGAAGAGGGAGGAGCCTATGGGGGTGGGGAAAGAGTGGGTGGGGCATGGAGGGGCGGGGTTGCAGGGAGTGGGGGTCTATCAGGCAGGAAGCACCTTCAAGGTGGTCAACGTTGAGTTGACCACCATCAACTATCAGGCCTTGGTCTGTGTTGGGAGTGGGAAGGGCCTGAGTGGGTGGGGCTGAAGAGGGAGGAGCCTATGGGGGTGGGGAAGGAGTGGGTGGGGCATGGAGGGGCGGGGTTGTAGGGAGTGGGGGTCTACCAGGCAGGAATCGCCTTCAAGGTGGTCAACTCAACGTTGACCACCATCAACTGTCAGGCCTTGGTCTGTGTTGGGAGTGGGAGGGGCCTGAGTGGGTGGGGCTGAAGGGGGAGGAGCCTATGGGGGTGGGGAAGGAGTGGGTGGGGCATGGAGGGGCGGGGTTGTAGGGAGTGGGGGTCTACCAGGCAGGAATGGCCTTCAAGGTGGTCAACGTTGAGTTGACCACCATCAACCATGAGGTTGTGTTGATGTGTTGGGAGTGGGAAGGGCCTGAATGGGTGGGGCTGAAGAGGGAGGAGCCTATGGGGGTGGGGAAGGAGTGGGTGGGGCATGGAGGGGCGGGGTCGCAGGGGGTGGGGGTCTACCAGGCAGGAATCGCCTTCAAGGTGGTCAACGTTGAGTTGACCACCATCAACTATCAGGCCTTGGTCTGTGTTGAGAGCGGGAGGGGCCTGAGTGGGTGGGGCTGAAGGGGGAGGAGCCTATGGGGGTGGGGAAAGAGTCGGTGGGGCATGGAGGGGCGGGGTTGCAGGGGGCGGGGTCTACCGGGCAGGAACCACTCCTAAGATACCACCATTGAGTTGGTCAATGTCAACGCTCATATTGACGTTGGGTTGGACTGAGAGAGGGCAGAAGGGGTGGGGCTTGAGGGGGCGGGCCCAGAAGGGGCGGAGCTTAAGGGGAGGAGCCTATCGGGTAGAGGACGAGTGGGCGGAATCCGGGGGGGCGGAGCCTGTGGAGGGGAATCACCATGAAGATGCCGCCGTTGAGTTGGCCAACGTCAACGGTGAAGTTGCGTTGACGTTTGGTTGGATTGGGAGAGTGTGAAAGGGGTGGGGCTTGAGGGGGTGGGTCCAGAAGGGGCAGGGCTTAAGGGGAGGAGCCTATAGGGTAGAGGATGAGTGGGCGGAGTCCGGGGGGGCGGAGCCTGTGGAGGGGAAATCACCATAAAGATGCCGCCGTTGAGTTGGCCAACGTCAACGGTGAAGTTGCGTTGACGTTTGGTTGGATTGGGAGAGGGCAGAAGGGGTGGGGCTTGAGGGGGCGGGTCTAGAAGGGGCGTGGCCTTAAGGGGCGTGGCTTCACCCACTCCCTCCCCCCAGAAACTAAAGTCGGAGCGGGCGGCGGCCGCCGTGCGGGAGATGAACCCGGCACTGCGGGTGAGCAGCCGCCCCGACCGGGTGGGCCCCGACACCGAACGCGTCTACGACGATGACTTCTTTGAGGCCCTGGACGGCGTCGCCAACGCCCTGGACAATGTCGACGCCCGTGAGCACCCGTGGGGACCTCGGGGTGCTATGGGGGGGAGGGGGAAGGGGTTCCTCAGGGTCCTAGGAGGTCCTTGGGGCGCTGGGAGAGGTTCTTGGGGTGCTCCAGGGCGTTCTTTGGGTGCTCGGTGGGGTTTTGGGGGCCTCTAGAGGGTCTTCAAGAGGATCTTGGGGTGCTATAGGGTGATTTTTGGGTGCTATAGGGGTTTCTTGGGTGCTGTGGGGGGTTTTGGGGTGCTATAGGGGGTCCTTGGGGTGCTGGGAGGGTTCTTGGGGCGCTAGGAGAGGTTCTTGGGGTGCTCCAGGGCGTTCTTTGGGTGCTCGGTGGGGTTTTGGGGGCCTCTAGAGGGTCTTCAAGAGGATCTTGGGGTGCTATAGGGTGAGTTTTGGGTGCTATAGGTTTTTTTTGGGTGCTGTGGGGGGTTTTGGGGTGCTATAGGGGGTCTTCAAGGTGGTGGTGGTGGTCCTTGGGGTGCTCCAGGGTGTTCTTTGGGTGCTCTGTGGGGTTTTGGGGGGCTCTGGAGGGTCTTCCAGCTGCTCTTGGGGTGCTATAGGGTGAGTTTTGGGTGCTATAGGGTGAGGTTTGGGTGCTATAGGGGTTTCTTGGGTGCTGTGGGGGGTTTTGGGTGCTATAGGGAGTCTTCAAGGTGGTGGTGGTGGTCCTTGGGGTCCTCCAGGACGTTCTTTGGGTGCTCGGTGGGGTTTTGGGGGCCTCTAGAGGGTCTTCAAGCTGCTCTTGGGGTGCTGTAGGGTGATTTTTGGGTGCTATAGGGGTTTTTTGGGTGCTGTGGGGGGTTCTGGGGTGCTATAGGGGGTCTTCGAGGTGGTGGTGGTGGTCCTTGGGGTGCTCCAGGGCGTTCTTTGGGTGCTCAGTGGGGTTTTGGGGGGCTCTAGAGGGTCTTCCAGCTGCTCTTGGGGTGCTATAGGGTGATTTTTGGGTGCTATAGGGGTTTCTTGGGTGCTGTGGGGGGTTTTGGGGTGCTATAGGGGGTCTTCAAGGTGGTGGTGGTGGTCTTTGGGGTGCTCCAGGGCGTTCTTTGGGTGCTCAGTGGGGTTTTGGGGGCCTCTAGAGGGTCTTCAAGAGGATCTTGGGGTGCTATAGGGTGAGTTTTGGGTGCTATAGGGTGAGGTTTGGGTGCTATAGGGTTTCTTGGGTGCTGTGGAGGTTTTGGGGTGCTATAGGGGGTCTTCAAGGTGGTGGTGGTGGTCCTTGGGGTCCTCCAGGACGTTCTTTGGGTGCTCGGTGGGGTTTTGGGGGCCTCTAGAGGGTCTTCAAGAGGATCTTGGGGTGCTATAGGGTGAGTTTTGAGTGCTATAGGGTGAGTTTTGGGTGCTATAGGGTTTTTTTTGGGTGCTGTGGGGGGTTTTGGGGTGCTATAGGGGGTCTTCAAGGTGGTGGTGGTGGTTCTTGGGGTGCTCCAGGGTGTTCTTTGGGTGCTCAGTGGGGTTTTGGGGGGCTCTAGAGGGTCTTCCAGCTGCTCTTGGGGTGCTATAGGGTGAGTTTTGGGTGCTATAGGGTGAGGTTTGGGTGCTATAGGGGTTTTTTGGGTGCTGTGGGGGGTTTTGGGGTGCTATAGGGGGTCTTCAAGGTGGTGGTGGTGGTCCTTGGGGTGCTCCAGGACGTTCTTTGGGTGCTCTGTGGGGTTTTGGGGGGCTCTGGAGGGTCTTCAAGAGGATCTTGGGGTGCTATAGGGTGACTTTTGGGGCGCTATAGGTTATTTAGGTTTTGGGTTTTTTCCCCCCTATGGGAATTCTATAGGGACCTTTGGGTTCTCTATAGGGGTCTCCCCCCTCCCGCTCTAGACCGGGACACCCCAAAACCGTACGGCAGAGACCTCCCACCCACCCCCCCCCCCCAATCCGTCTTTACAGGAACGTAAACCCCTTAGAGATTCCCGACAATTCTTTTCCCCTATAGGGCTCTATATGGACCGGCGTTGCGTATACTACCGGAAGCCGCTGTTGGAATCGGGAACGTTGGGGACGAAGGGGAACGTACAGGTGGTCATCCCCTTCCTCAGCGAGTCCTACAGCTCCAGTCAGGACCCTCCGGAGAAGGCCATCCCCATCTGTACCCTCAAGAACTTCCCCAACGCCATCGAACACACCCTCCAGGTTATTAAAAAAAAACCACCCCAAAAAACCCCCAAAATCTATAGGGGCCTACGGGTGGCCCCGGGGTCCTATAGGGTCTCGTGGCCGCCGTGGTCCCACCTATAGGGTGTCCTGAGAGCTTTGGGGTCCTCCTGTCGGGTGTTGTCATCACTTTGGTTCTTTCTATGGGGTTTTTTAGGTGTTTGGGTGCCTTCTATAGGGTGTTTTGGGGGTCTGGGTGCCTTCTATAGGGTGTCGCAGGTGTCTGGGGCCCTTCTATAGGGTCTCGCGGCTGCCGAGGTCCCACCTATAGGGTGTCCTGAGAGCTTTGGGGTCCTCCTGTCGGGTGTTGTCATCGCTTTGGTTCTTTCTATGGGGTTTTTTAGGTGTTTGGGTGCCTTCTATAGGGTGTTTTGGGGGTCTGGGTGCCTTCTATAGGGTGTTTTGGGGTCTGGGTGCCTTCTATAGGGTGCTCTGGGCACCCGGGGCCCTTCTATAGGGTCTCGCGGCCGCCGTGGTCCCACCTATAGGGTGTCCTGAGAGCTTTGGGGTCCTCCTGTCGGGTGTTGTCATCGCTTTGGTTCTTTCTATGGGGTTTTTTAGGTGTTTGGGTGCCTTCTATAGGGTGTTTGGGGGTCTGGGGCCCTTCTATAGGGTGCTCTGGGCACCTGGGTCCCTTCTATAGGGTGCTCTGGGCACCTGGAGCTCTTCTATAGGGTCTTGCGGCCGCCGTGGTCCCACCTATAGGGTGTCCTGAGAGCTTTGGGGTCCTCCTGTCGGGTGTTGTCATCGCTTTGGTTCTTTCTATGGGGTTTTTTAGGTGTTTGGGTGCCTTCTATAGGGTGTTTTGGGGTCTGGGTGCCTTCTATAGGGTGTTTTGGGGGTCTGGGGCCCTTCTATAGGGTGCTCTGGGCACCTGGGGCCCTTCTATAGGGTCTCGTGGCCGCTGTGGTCCCACCTATAGGGTGTCCTGAGAGCTTTGGGGTCCTCCTGTCGGGTGTTGTCATCGCTTCGGTTCTTTCTATGGGGTTTTTTAGGTGTTTGGGTGTCTTCTATAGGGTGTTTTGGGGGTCTGGGTGCCTTCTATAGGGTGTTTTGGGGGTCTGGGGCCCTTCTATAGGGTGCTCTGGGCACCTGGAGCTCTTCTATAGGGTCTTGCGGCCGCCGTGGTCCCACCTATAGGGTGTCCTGAGAGCTTTGGGGTCCTCCTGTCGGGTGTTGTCATGGCTTTGGTTCTTTCTATAGGGTGTTTTAGGGGTCTGGGTGCCTTCTATAAGGTGTTTTGGGGGTCTGGGTGCCTTCTATAGGGTGCTCTGGGCACCCGGGGCCCTTCTATAGGGTCTCGCGGCTGCCGAGGTCCCACCTATAGGGTGTCCTGAGAGCTTTGGGTTCCTCCTGTCGGGTGTTGTCATCGCTTTGGTTCTTTCTATGGGGTTTTTTAGGTGTTTGGGTGCCTTCTATAGGGTGTTTTGGGGGTCTGGGTGCCTTCTATAGGGTGTTTTGGGGGTCTGGGTGCCTTCTATAGGGTGTCGCAGGTGTCTGGGGCCCTTCTATAGGGTCTCGCGGCCGCCGTGGTCCCACCTATAGGGTGTCCTGAGAGCTTTGGGGTCCTCCTGTCGGGTGTTGTCATCACTTTGGTTCTTTCTATGGGGTTTTTTAGGTGTTTGGGTCCCTTCTATAGGGTCTTCCGGCCCCCTGGGTGCCCTATAGGGGGCTCCCGGGTGCCTGGATCCCTTCTATAGGGTCTCCCGGAGGTCTGGGTACCCTATAGGGTTCTCCCGGCCCCCGGGTGCCCCCCCGCTGACCGCCCCCTCCCCCGCAGTGGGCGCGTGACGAGTTCGAGGGTCTCTTCAAGCAACCGGCGGAGAACGTCAACCAGTACCTGACGTGGGTGACACCCACCCCCTATAGCGCCCCTATAGCCCCCCCCCATGGCACCCACCCCCTATAGCCTCCCCCTATGGTGCCCCTATAGCCCCCCTCTATGGCACCCACCCCCTATAGCCCCCCCCATGGCACCCACCCCCTATAGCCCCCCCCATGGCACCCACCCCCTATAGCCCCCCCCTATGGCACCCACCCCCTATAGCACCCCTATAGCCCCCCCCATGGCACCCACCCCCTATAGCCCCCCCTATGGCACCCACCCCCTATAGCCCCCCCCATGGCACCCGCCCCCTATAGCCCCCCCCTATGGCACCCACCCCCTATAGCACCCCTATAGCCCCCCCCATTGGCACCCACCCCCTATAGCCCCCCTCTATGGCACCCACCCCCTATAGCACCCCTATAGCCCCCCTCTATGGCACCCACCCCCTATAGCACCCCTATAGCCCCCCCCATGGCACCCACCCCCTATAGCCCCCCCTATGACACCCACCCCCTATAGCCCCCCCCTATGGCACCCACCCCCTATAGCACCCGTATAGCCCCCCCCATTGGCACCCACCCCCTATAGCCCCCCTCTATGGCACCCACCCCCTATAGCACCCCTATAGCCCCCCCCATGGCACCCACCCCCTATAGCCCCCCTCTATGGCACCCACCCCCTATAGCACCCCTATAGCCCCCCCTATGGCACCCACCCCCTATGGTGCCCCTATAGCCCCCCCCATGACACCCACCCCCCTGACCCCCATATACCCCCCATATCCCCCCCCGTACAAACCCCATATACCCTTCCCCGCCCCCCACCCCCCCTATACCCCCCATATAACCCCCCCATGACACCCCCCCCACCTGACCCCCATATACCCCCCATATAACCCCCCATGACACCCACCCCCCGACCCCCATATCCCCCCATATACCCCCCATATCCCCCCCATATAACCCCCCCATGACAATTACCCCACCTGACCCCCATATACCCCCCATATACCCCCAATATACCCCCCATATCCCCCCCATATAACCCCCCATGACAATTACCCCCCCCGACCCCTATATATGCCCCATATACCCCCACTATACCCCCCATATCCCCCCCATATAACCCCCCCATGACAATTACCCCCCCGACCCCCATATACCCCCCATATCCCCCCCATATCCCCCCCATATAACCCCCCCATGACAATTAACCCCCCCGACCCCCTTATACCCCCAATATACCCCCCATATCCCCCCCATATAACCCCCCCCATGACAATTACCCCCCCCGACCCCCATACGCCCCCCATATCCCCCCATACAAACCCCACATACCCTTCCCCGCCCCCCACCCCCCCTATACCCCCCTATATCCCCCCGTACAAACCCCATATACCCTTCCCCGCCCCTATACCCCTCCCCCCCCCCCCTCACCCCCCACCCCCGCCCACCCCGGGGATTTGTCCCCGCAGGGACCCCAAGTTCGTGGAGCGCACGCTGCGGCTGGCGGGCACGCAGCCGCTGGAGGTGCTGGAGGCGGTGCAGCGCAGCCTGGTGGGCGAGCGGCCCCGGGGCTGGCCCGACTGCGTGGCCTGGGCTTGCCGTCACTGGCACCGCCAGTACAGCAACAACATCCGCCAGTTGCTCCACAACTTCCCGCCGGGACAGGTACTGGGATAGGGGGTGGGTTGGGGTGGGGGGGTATGGGGATCTTCGGGCTGGATCGGGACCTTCTGGAGGGGTATGGAGATCTTCGGGGTGGATTGGGACCTTCTGGAGGGGTATGGAGAACTTCGGGGTGGATCGGGACCTTCTGGAGGTGGATCAGGACCTTCTGGAGGGGTATGGAGAACTTCGGGGTGGATCAGGACCTTCTGGAGGGGTATTGGGGTCTTTGGGGTGGATCGGGACCTTCTGGAGGTGTATGGAGACCTTCCGGAGGGGTATGGAGAACTTCGGGGTGGATCGGGACCTTCTGGAGGGGTATGGAGAACTTCTGGAGGGGTATAGAGAACTTCGGGGTGGATTGGGACCTTCTGGAGGGATATGGAGATCTTCGGGGTGGATCGGGACCTTCTGGTGGGGGATCGGGACTTTCTGGAGGGGTATGGAGAACTTCGGGGTGGATCGGGACCTTCTGGAGGGGTATTGGGGTCTTTGGGGTGGATCGGGACCTTCTGGAGGGGTATGGAGATCTTCGGGGTGGATCGGGACCATCTGGAGGGGTATGGGGAACTTCTGGAGGGGTATGGAGAACTTTGGGGTGGATCGGGACCTTCTGGAGGGGTATGGAGAACTTCGGGGTGGATCGGGACCTTCTGGAGGGGTATGGAGAACTTCGGGGTGGATTGGGACCTTCTGGAGGTGGATCGGGACCTTCTGGAGGGGTATGGAGAACTTCTGGAGGGGTATAGAGAACTTCGGGGTGGATTGGGACCTTCTGGAGGTGGATTGGGACCTTCTGGAGGGGTATGGAGAACTTTGGGGTGGATCGGGACCTTCTGGAGGGGTATGGAGATCTTCGGGGTGGATTGGGACCTTCTGGAGGGGTATGGGGACCTTCTGGAGGGGTATGGAGATCTTCGGGGTGGATCGGGACCTTCTGGAGGGGTATGGAGAACTTCTGGAGGGGTATAGAGAACTTCGGGGTGGACTGGGACCTTCTGGAGGGGTATTGGGGTCTTTGGGGTGGATCGGGACCTTCTGGAGGGGTATGGAGAACTTTGGGGTGGATTGGGACCTTCTGGAGGGGTATGGAGAACTTTGGGGTGGATCGGGACCTTCTGGAGGGGTATGGGGACCTTCTGGAGGGGTATGGAGACCTTTGGGGTGGATCGGGACCTTCTGGAGGGGTATGGGGACCTTCTGGAGGGGTATGGAGACCTTTGGGGTGGATTGGGACCTTCTGGAGGGATATGGAGAACTTCGGGGTGGATCGGGACCTTCTGGAGGGGTATGGGGAACTTCTGGAGGGGTATGGAGAACTTTGGGGTGCATCGGGACCTTCTGGAGGGATATGGAGAACTTCGGGGTGGATCGGGACCTTCTGGAGGGGTATTGGGGTCTTTGGGGTGGATCGGGACCTTCTGGAGGGGTATGGAGACCTTCTGGAGGGGTATGGAGAACTTTGGGGTGGATTGGGACCTTCTGGAGGGGTATTGGGGTCTTTGGGGTGGATCGGGACCTTCTGGAGGGGTATGGAGAACTTTGGGGTGCATCGGGACCTTCTGGAGGGATATGGAGAACTTTGGGGTGGATCGGGACCTTCTGGAGGGGTATGGAGAACTTCGGGGTGGATCGGGACCTTCTGGTGGGGGATCGGGACCTTCTGGAGGGGTATGGAGAACTTCGGGGTGGTGGATCGGGACCTTCTGGGGGGTATTGGGGTCTTTGGGGTGGATGGGGCCCCTCTGGGGGGGCAATAATCCCCTCCCTGACACCTCCTTTTTACCTAATTACCTCCCTAATTACCCCCTAATTACCCCCCACCCCCTGATTACTGCCCCAACCCTTAATGGCTCGCCTAATTATCTCCCTAATTACCCCCTTTAGCCCCTAATTATCTGCCATAATCCCTAATTGCCCACCAACTCCTAATTACCCCAATAACTCTCTCTTAACCCCTAATTACCCGCCTAAGCCCTAATTACCCCACTAATTACCCCCCTTAGCTGCTAATTACCCCACTAATTACCCTCTTAAGCCCTAATTACTTTCTAATTATCCCCATAACCCTTAATTATCCGCTTTAACACCTAATTACCCCTAATTACCCCTTTAACCTCTAATTACTTTCCACTTACCCCCCATACCTCCTAATTTGCCCCCCTGAACCCCTAATTGCCCCCCAATTACTGACTTTAACCCCTAATTACCTCTTAATTGCCTCCCTTAACCCCTAATTGCTCCCTAATTATCCCCATAACCCTTAATTACCCCCTAATTATCCCATTAGCCTTTAATTACTTTCCAACTACCCCCCATAAGCCCTATTTGCCCCCCTGAGCCCCTAATTGCCCCCCCAATTACTGACTTTAACTCCTAATTACCTCCTAATTGCCCCTTAACCCTAATTACCCCAACCCCTAATTACCCCCTTAACCCCCTGCATCCCTAGTTACCCCCTAATTACTCCCCCGTAACACCTAATTACCCCATTTAACCCCTTATTATCCGCTCTTAACCCCTAATTACCCCCATAGTCTCTAATTACCCCCTTTTAACCCCTGGTTGCCCCCATAAGCCTAATTACCTTTCTAATTAACCGCTTTCACCCCTAATTATTTTTGTTAATTCATAGTTGCCCCCTAATTACCTCCCTTAACTCTTAATTACCCCGCTTATTATCCTCATAACCACTAATTACCCCGCTTATTATCCTCATAACCACTAATTATCCCACTAATTACCCACTTTAATCTCTAATTACTTTTCTTAACCCTTATTTTCCCCCTAATTACCCTCGTGACCCCTAATTACCCTACAACTGCTAATTAGCCCTCTCTTAATCCCTAATTACCCCCAAATTACCCCCTTCAACCGCTCACTTTCCCCCTTAACCCCTAATTGCCCCCCTAATTGCCTCGTTAACGCCTGCCCGCCCCTAATTGCTTCGTTAATTCCTTCCCGCAGAAGACGAACTCGGGGACCCTCTTCTGGTCGGGGCCCAAACGCTGCCCCCACCCCCTGACCTTCGACCCCGACAACGTGAGTCACCCCTGGGGGCCACCATAGGTTCACTGGGGGCCACCACCACCCCTGGGTGACACCGTCACCCCTGGGTGCCATCGGTCATGGTTGGGTGGTGGCATCTCCCTCAGCTTCCATCCATCACCCCTGGGTGCTACCTTCACCCCTGGGTGCCATCGGTCATGGTTGGGTGGTGGCATCTCCTGTGGGTTCCATCCATCTCCCCTGGGTGCCTCCATCTCCCCTGGGTGCCACTGGTCATGGTTGAGTGGTGGCATCTCCTGTGGGTTCCATCCATCTCCCCTGGGTGCCACCATCTCCCCTGGGTGCCACTGGTCATCATTGGGTGGTGGCATCTCCCTTGGGTTCCATCCATCTCCCCTGGGTGCCACCATCTCTCCTGGGTGGGGTTCATTTCTCTTGGGTGCTGTCTCATCACCCTTGGGTGGTGTCCATCACCCTTGGGTGCCATCCCATCACTGTTGGGTGCCATCCTTCACCTATGGGTGCCCTCCCATCACCTTTGGGTGGTGTCATCAACCTTGGGTGGTGTCATCACCCTTGGCTGCCCCCCCATCACCCTCAGGTGGTGTCCATCACCCTTGGGTGCCATCCCATCACTCTTGGGTGCCCTCCATCACTCATGGGTGCCCTCCCATCACCCTTGGCTGGTGTCATCACCCTTGGCTGCCCCCCCATCACCCTCAGGTGGTGTCCATCACCCTTGGGTGCCATCCCATCACTCTTGGGTGCCATCCCATCACTGTTGGGTGCCAGCCTTCGCCCTTGGGTGGTGTCCATCACCCATGGGTGCTCTCCATCACCCTTGGGTGCTATCCCATCACCCTTGGGTGGTGTCATCACCCTTGGCTGCCCCCCCATCACCCTCAGGTGGTGTCCATCGCCCTTGGGTGCCATCCTTCACCCTTGGGTGGTGTCCATCACCCTTGGGTGCCATCCCATCACCCTTGGGTGCTATCCCATCACTGTTGGGTGCCATCCTTCACCCTTGGGTGGTGTCCATCACCCATGGGTGCGCTCCATCACCCTTGGGTGCCCTCCCATCACCCTTGGGTGGTGTCATCACCCTTGGCTGCCCAACCATCACCCTCAGGTGGTGTCCATCACCCTTGGGTGCCATCCCATCACCCTTGGGTGCCATCCCATCACTGTTGGGTGCCAGCCTTCGCCCTTGGGTGGTGTCCATCACCCATGGGTGCCCTCCATCACCCTTGGGTGCTATCCCATCACCCTTGGGTGGTGTCATCACCCTTGGCTGCCCCCCCATCACCCTCAGGTGGTGTCCATCACCCTTGGGTGCCATCCCATCACTGTTGGGTGCCATCCTTCACGCTTGGGTGGTGTCCATCACCCTTGGGTGCCCTCCCATCACCCTTGGGTGGTGTCCATCACCCATGGGTGCCCTCCATCACCCTTGGGTGCCCTCCATCACCCATGGATGCCCTCCATCACCCTTGGGTGCTATCCCATCACCCTTGGGTGGTGTCCATCACCCTTGGGTGCCCTCCATCACCCTTGGGTGCCCTCCCATCACCCTTGGGTGGTGTCATCACCCTTGGCTGCCCACCCATCACCCTCAGGTGGTGTCCATCGCCCTTGGGTACCATCCCATCACCCTTGGGTGCTATCCCATCACTGTTGGGTGCCATCCTTCACCCTTGGGTGGTGTCCATCACCCATGGGTGCTCTCCATCACCCTTGGGTGCTATCCCATCACCCTTGGGTGGTGTCATCACCCTTGGCTGCCCCCCCATCACCCTCAGGTGGTGTCCATCACCCTTGGGTGCCATCCCATCACTGTTGGGTGCCATCCTTCACGCTTGGGTGGTGTCCATCACCCTTGGGTGCCCTCCCATCACCCTTGGGTGGTGTCCATCACCCATGGGTGCCCTCCATCACCCTTGGGTGCCCTCCATCACCCATGGATGCCCTCCATCACCCTTGGGTGCTATCCCATCACCCTTGGGTGGTGTCCATCACCCATGGGTGCCCTCCATCACCCTTGGGTGCCCTCCCATCACCCTTGGGTGGTGTCCATCACCCATGCCTTCCATCCCACCACCCTTGGGTGGTGTCCGTCACCCTTGGCTGCCCTCCCACCCCGCCAGTCTCCCACCCAACCCCTCCCGCCCCCTTCCCTGGTTGCCCCCGACGCCCCTGGGTGCCCCTCCTGACACCCATGGGTGCTCTTCTGCAGCCCCTCCACCTGGACTACATCATGGCGGCCGCCAACCTCTTTGCCCAGAGCTACGGCATCGGGGGCTCGCGGGACCGGGGGGAGGTGGCCGAGCTCCTGCGCCACGTCCGCGTCCCCCCCTTCGCCCCCCGACCCGGCGTCCGCATCCACGTCTCCGACCAGGAGCTGCAGAGCGCCAACACCGCCCTCGGTAGGGGTCGGGGGAGCACCCATGGGTGCTGGGGGGCACCTAAAGGGGGGTGGTGGGGCCGGTTGGGTTGTGGGTTGGGGCAACCATGGGGGTTGGAGAACATCTACGGGCACTGGAGGCACTTGGGTGGGGTGGAGGACCACGGTAGGTGTGGGGTAGGAGCACCCATGGGTGGTGGTGGAGGTGTGGGGGCACCCATGGGTGCTGGGGGGCACCTAAGGGGGGTGGTGGGGCCGGTTGGGTAGATCTTTGAGGCAACCATGGGGGTTGGAGGGCACCTATGGGGGTTGGAAGCACGTGGGTGGTGTGGAGGACCATGGAAGGTGTGGGGTAGGAGCACCCATGGGTGGTGGAGGTGGTGTGGGGGCACCCATGGGTGCTGGGGGGCACCCGAGGAGGGTGGTGGGGCCGGTTGGGTAGATCTTTGAGGCATCCATGGGGGTTGGAGAACATCTACGGGCACTGGAGGCACTTGGGTGGGGTGGAGGAACGTGGAAGGTGTGGGGTAGGAGCACCCATGGGTGGTGGAGGTGGTGTGGGGGCACCCATGGGTGCTGGGGGGCACCTAAGGGGGGTGGTGGGGCCGGTTGGGTAGAACTCGGAGGTCATCATGGGGGTTGGAGGCACTTGGGTGGTCTGGAGGACCATCATAGCTGTGGGGCAGGGGCACCCATGGGTGCTGCGGATGGAGGTATGGATGGGAGCACCCATGGGTGCTGGTGGGCACCTAAGTAGGGTGGAGGGACCGGTTGGGTAGAACTTTGAGGCACCCATGGGTGCTGGAGCCACTTGGGTGGTGTGGAGGACCATGGAAGGGGTGGGGTAGGAGCGCCCATGGGTGGTGGTGGAGGTGTGGGGGCACCCATGGGTGCTGGGGGGCACCCAAGGGTGGTGGTGGGGCCGGTTGGGTAGACCTTGGAGGCACCCATGGGTGCTGGAGGCACTTTGGGGCCGTAGGGACGTGGAGTACCGTGTTAGCAGCGGGGCAGGAGCACCTATGGGTGGGGTGGGATGGAGGTATGGGGTGGGAGCACCCATGGGTGGGGGCGGGGGGTGGGAGCACCCATGGGTGCCCCCCCCCACCCGCAGACGACGGGCGCCTGGAGGAGCTGAAGGCCTCCTTGCCCAGCCCCGAGGAGCTGCCCGGCTTCCGCATGTTCCCCATCGACTTCGAGAAGGTGGGTGCTGCTCCCCCACCCCCAGCAGCACCCATGGGTGCCCCCCACCCATGGGTGTCACCCCCCACCCCCACCCATGGGTGCCGTTGTCCCCACCCAGGACGATGACACCAACTTCCACATGGATTTCATCGTTGCCGCCTCCAACCTGCGGGCGGAGAACTATGACATCCCACCGGCCGACCGCCACAAGGTGGGTGCTGGGGGGCACCCATGGGTGCTATGGGAGGTCCTATGGGTGCTGGGGGAGGTCCTATGGGAGTGGTGGTGGTCCTGTGGGTGGTGATGGTCCTGTGGGTGCTGTGGTGGTCCCGTTGGTGGTGGGAATGTCGTATGGGGGGTGGTGGTCCTATGGGTGCTGGGGGGCACCTATGGGTGCTATGGGGGGTCCTATGGGTGCTGGGGGAGGTCCTATGGGAGTGGTGGTGGTCCTGTGGGTGGTGGTGGTCCTGTGGGTGGTGATGGTCCTGTGGGTGCTGTGGTGGTCCTGTGGGTGGTGGGAGTGTCCTATAGGGGGTGGTGGTCCTATGGGTGCTGGGGGGCACCTATGGGTGCTCTGGGAGGTCCTATGGGTGCTATGGGGGGTCCTATGGGTGCTGTGGGAGGTCCTATGGGAGTGGTGGTGGTCCTGTGGGTGGTGGTGGTCCTATGGGTGGTGGTGGTCCTGTGGGTGCTGTGGTGGTCCCGTTGGTGGTGGGAATGTCGTATGGGGGGGGGTGGTCCTATGGGTGCTGGGGGGCACCTATGGGTGCTATGGGGGGTCCTGTGGGTGCTATGGGAGGTCCTATGGGAGTGGTGGTGGTCCTATGGGTGGTGGTGGTCCTGTGGGTGCTGTGGTGGTCCCGTTGGTGGTGGGAATGTCATATGGGGGGTGGTGGTCCTATGGGTGCTCTGGGAGGTCCTATGGGTGCTATGGGGGGTCCTATGGGTGCTGTGGGAGGTCCTATGGGAGTGGTGGTGGTCCTGTGGGTGGTGATGGTCCTGTGGGTGCTGTGGTGGTCCCGTTGGTGGTGGGAATGTCGTATGGGGGGTGGTGGTCCTATGGGTGCTCTGGGAGGTCCTATGGGTGCTATGGGGGGTCCTATGGGTGCTGGGAGAGGTCCTATGGGTGCTGGGAGAGGTCCTATGGGAGTGGTGGTGGTCCTGTGGGTGCTGTGGTGGTCCCGTTGGTGGTGGGAGTGTCGTATGGGGGATATACGGTCGTTATACAGCACATGTGGGGCTGTGGGGTACTTATGGGGCCGCAGGGCACATATGGGGCGGTAGGGACATAGAGAGCGGTGGGGACGTATAGGGCCGTAGGGCCATATAGGGCTGTAGGCGCCACAGGGGGTTGTGGGGATATATGAGGCTGTAGAGCCCCTGTGGGGCTGTAGGGCCGTATAGGGCTGTAGGGACATATAGGGCAGTAGGGCACATATAGGGCTGTAGGGCACATATAGGGCTGTGGGAACATATAGGGCCATAGGGCACATATAGGGCCATAGGGACATATAGGGCTGTAGGGCACATATAGGGCTGTGGGCACATATAGGGCAGTAGAGCACATATAGGGCAGTAGGGACATATAGGGCTGTAGGGACATGTAGGGCCATAGGGCACATATAGGGCCATAGGGACATATAGGGCTGTAGGGCACATATAGGGCTGTGGGCACATATAGGGCAGTAGAGCACATATAGGGCAGTAGGGACATATAGGGCTGTAGGGCCATGTAGGGCCATAGGGCACATATAGGGCCATAGGGCACATATAGGGCAGTAGAACATATATAGGGCTATAGGGACTATAGGGACATATAGGGCTGTGGGCACATATAGGGCAGTAGGGCACATATAGGGCTGTGGGCACATATAGGGCAGTAGAGCACATATAGGGCTGTGGGAACATATAGGGCTGTGGGAACATATAGGGCTATAGGGCACATATAGGGCCATAGGGCACATATAGGGCTATGGGCACATATAGGGCCATAGGGACATATAGGGCTATAGGGACATATAGGGCTGTGGGCACATATAGGGCAGTAGGGCACATATAGGGCAGTAGGGCACATATAGGGCTATAGGGACATATAGGGCTGTGGGAACATATAGGGCCATAGGGCACATATAGGGCCCCCCAGACCCCCTATAGACTCCATAGGCCACCGCAGAGCCCCCCCCCCCAGTGCGGTGTGGGGCAGCCGGGTGTGGGGAGGTTGGTGGAGGGGGGGGGGGGGGTGTCCCGCCCCCCTTCCCGGCCGCTCCCTATAGGTCCGTATCTATGGGGCAGAGCAAACTGATCGCGGGGAAGATCATCCCGGCCATCGCCACCACCACGGGGGCAGTGGTGGGACTGGTCTGCCTGGAGCTCTACAAACTGGTCCAGGGCCACCGGCGTTTGGCCTCCTACAAGAACGCCTTCCTCAACCTGGCCCTGCCCTTCGTCGGCTTCTCCGAACCCCTCGCCTGCCCCCGAAACAAGGTGGGGGGCTGCCCCATAGCGTCGGCGCGGACCCTATAGGTGACCCACAGGAGGGTGGTAGACCTGGTGGCTCCTGGGGTTGGGTTGTGGTTGGGATCGTGGGTGGGGGTTGACTTGTAGAGGTGTTTTGGGGTCTCGGTGGGGTTGGGGTGCTGCCCCACGGCTCGCGGACCCATAGAACCCAGCCCCATAGCGTGATGGGAGACCCTATAGGTGGCCCCACATCCCCCCCATGGTCCTAGTTGACCCCCTTAGACCTCCAATTGCCCCTACCTGGCCATGGCTCTGTCGCCGTGGGTCCCACCCCACCCGCCGTGGGTCCCACCCCACCCGCTGTGGGTCTGACCCCCGACCCGCCGTGGGTCTGACCCCCTTCCCCAGTACTACGAGGTGGAGTGGACGCTGTGGGACCGGTTCGAGGTGCAGGGGCTGCAGCCCGACGGGCAGGAGATGACCCTGCGCCAGTTCCTCGCCTACTTCAAGGTACTGGGAGCACTGGGAGAGACTGGGAAGGGGGTGGGGGGGCGATAGGGGGCAGAATGGGGGGTGGTTGGGGGGCGCTTGTCCCCGTGTCCCCCCCCATGTGCCGCAAAATGACCCCAACTCAAGATGGGGCACCCCAGGGGGAAGGTGGGGAGATGTGGCCACCACGGCGGCTGCCACCCCCGAGGCCGTGGGGCGCCGTGGGTCGCCGTGGGGCACCCTTGGGTGCTCTGCGCCCCACACAACATCTCCATGTCCCCCAAAAGGACCTCAAGTCTAGAGGGGACACCCCAGGGGGAAGGTGGGGAGATGTGGCCACCACGGCGGCTGCCACCCCCGAGGCCGTGGGGCGCCGTGGGTCGCCGTGGGGCACCCTTGGGTGCCCTGTGCCCCACACAACATCTCCATGTCCCCCAAAATGACCCCAACTCAAGATGGGGCACCCCAGGGGGAAGGTGGGGAGATGTGGCCACCACGGTGGCTGCCACCCCCGAGGCCGTGGGGCGCCGTGGGTCGCCGTGGGGCACCCTTGGGTGCTCTGCGCCCCACACAACATCTCCATGTCCCCCAAAAGGACCTCAAGTCTAGAGGGGACACCCCAGGAGGAAGGTGGGGAGATGTGGCCACCACGGCGGCTGCCACTCCCGAGGCCGTGGGGCGCCGTGGGTCGCCGTGGGGCACCCTTGGGTGCTCTGCGCCCCACACAACATCTCCATGTCCCCCAAAAGGACCTCAACTCAAGATGGGGCACCCCAGGGGGAAGGTGGGGAGATGTGGCCACCACGGTGGCTGCCACCCCCGAGGCCGTGGGGCGCCGTGGGTCGCCGTGGGGCACCCTTGGGTGCTCTGCGCCCCACACAACATCTCCATGTCCCCCAAAAGGACCTCAAGTCTAGAGGGGACACCCCAGGGGGAAGGTGGGGAGATGTGGCCACCACGGCGGCTGCCACCCCCGAGGCCGTGAGGCGCCGTGGGTCGCCGTGGGGCACCCTTGGGTGCTCTGCGCCCCACATGACGTCCTTGTTTGTCCCCCCCCCCCCCCTTGTGCCCCACAGAAGGAGCACCGGCTGGAGATCACGATGCTGTCGCAGGGCGTCTCCATGCTCTACTCCTTCTTCATGCCGGCCGCTAAGCTGCGCGAGCGCCACGACCAACCGTAGGGCGCGGGGGGGGGGGGGGGGGCACCCATGGGTGGGGGGTGGGGGGGGGATGTGGGGCTGGAGGTGAGGGTGAGGGGGGGGGACGTGAGGTTTGGGGTGAAGGACACGTCTCCGTGGGTTGGGGTCAGCTTCCAGGTCTTGGTCACGGCCCCGTCACCGCAAGGTGACAATCTCCATGGTTGAGGCCACCACCGATGGTCACCATGATGCCACCTCTCCTTGGGGTGACCCTCAAGGTGGTCGAGGCCACCACCGATGGTCACCACGATGCCACCAATGCCCACCTCCCCATAGGCTGACAGTCTCCGTGGTTGAGGCCACCAGGGATGGTCACCATGATGCCACCTCTCCTTGGGGTGACCCTCAAGGTGGTCAAGGCCACCACCGCTGGTCACCACGATGCCACCAATGCCCACCTCCCCGTAGCCTGACCCATCTCCGGGCTGTGGTGGGATGGGATGGGGGTGGGGGTGGGGGTGGGGGGAGGAGATGGATGCCACCCCCTTTGGTGACGCCGCTGTCCCCGTCCCTCAGGATGACGGAGATCGTGGCCCGGGTGTCCAAGAAGAAGGTGGGCCGTCACGTCAAGGCCCTCGTCTTCGAGCTCTGCTGCAACGACGACACCGACGCCGACATCGAGGTGCCCTACGTGCGCTATACCATCCGCTAGCCCCGCCCACCCCAGCGCCACGCCCCTCCCGGGCCACGCCCACCCCCCCGAGCCCCACCCCCCCCCACCCGGTTCTTTGTCCCCTCATCGGTTGTCGTGTCACGGCCCCGCCCCTCGCGGCGTTTTGGGGGGGGGGGGGGGGTGGGGCGAAGGAGGGGCCCCGCCCAATAAATCTAGACGTTGGCACAAGATGGCGGCGATGGGGCGGGGCTGAGGTGGGGGGGTGGGGGGAGGGGGGGGTCGCCCGGGAGCAAGATGGCCGCCGGGTGAGGTCACGGGTGGGTGACGCCGCGGTGGCCACCGGGTGACATTGAGGTGGCTCCAAGATGGCCACCGAAGGGGCGTGGCCCCAAGATGGCCGCCTGATGACATCACAGTGTCACCAAAGTGGCGGCCGGGTGACGTCAAGGGGGTGTGGCACCGAGATGGCGCCTTGGTGACACCGTGGTGGCCACCAGGTGACATTGAGGTGGCTCCAAGATGGCCACCGAGGGGGCGTGGCCCCAAGATGGCCGTCCGATGACATCATAACGGCCCCAAGATGGTGGTGTGGTGACACCAATGGGGTGTGGCACCAAGATGGCACCTTGGTGACACCGTGGTGGCCACCAGGTGACATTGAGGTGGCTCCAAGATGGCCACCGAGGGGGGTGTGGCCCCAAGATGGCGGCCTGGTGACATCACGGCGGCCCCAAGATGGCCGCCTGGTGACATCACAGCGTCACCAAGATGGCGGTGTGGTGACACTAATGGGGTGTGGCACCACGATGGCGCCCCGGTGACACCGCGGTGGCCACCAGGTGACATTGAGGTGGCTCCAAGATGGCCACCGAGGGGGGCGTGGCCCCAAGATGGCCGCCTGGTGACATCACAGCGGCACCAAGATGGCGGTGTGGTGACACCACTGGGGTGTGGCACCGAGATGGCGCCTTGGTGATGCCGCGGTGGCCACCAGGTGACATTGAGGTGGCTCCAAGATGGCCACCGAGGGGGCGTGGCCCCAAGATGGCGGCCTGGTGACATCACGGCGGCCCCAAGATGGCGGCCGGGCGGGGACAGAAGGTGACGCGCAGCCGAGGGCCACCACCGCCTCTTTATTGGGGGGGGGGAGGGGCCACAGTGGTGGTCGTTGTCACCCGCCGCATGTCACCGGTGTCACCCGCCGCCTGTCACCGTCACTGTCACCCGCCCGATGTCACCGGTGTCACCCGCCGCCTGTCTCACGCCGGCCCCGCGTCACCCGCCGCGCTGGCCCCGCCCTCCTCCGTGTCACCCGCCGCGTCTGTGGCACAGGGGGGAGCGGTGGCCCCAAAGCTCTCGGTGTCCCCAAGTGTCCCCAACCATCTCGGTGGCCCCAAGGCTCTCGGTGGCCCCATGTCCCCGAGTGTCCCCAACCATCGCGGTGGCCCCAAGGAGTCCCCGTGTCCCCAAAGGTCTCAGTGCCACCCGGTGGCCCCAAAGCTCTTGGTGGCCCCAAGGCTCTCGGTGGCCCCAAGTGTCCCCATGTCCCCAAGTGTCCCCGTGGCCCCGAGTGTCCCCAACCATCTCGGTGTCCCCAAGGGGGTCCCCGTGTCCCCAAAGGTCTCAGTGTCACCCGGTGTCACCTGTGCTCTCGGTGGCCCCAAGGCTCTTGGTGGCCCCAAGTGTCCCCATGTCCCCAAGTGTCCCCAACCATCTTGGTGGCCCCAAGGAGTCCCCATGTCCCCAAAGGTCTCAGTGCCACCCCGTGTCCCCGTGTCACCTGCAGTCCCGGTGTCCCCAAAGCTCTCGGTGGCCCCGAGTGGCCCCATGTCCCCAAGTGTCCCCATGTCCCCAAAGGTCTCAGTGCCACCCGGTGTCCCCAAAGCTCTCAGTGGCCCTCATGGTCTCGGTGTCCCCAAGTGTCCCCCCCCCCCCTCCAGTCCCGGTGTCCCCATTGCCCTCCGAGTGTCACCTGAGCTCCTCGCGTCACCCGTGGTCTTGGCGTCCCCGAGAGTCCCGGTGTCACCCGTGCTCCCGCTGTCCCCAAGTGTCCCCATGTCCCCGGCGATGTCCCCGGTGTCCCCATCGCGGTGACGTTTGCGGCGCAGGAGGAGGCGGTAGCGGGCGGTGGCCGCCACCACTGCGCTCTGCAGCGCTGCCACCTCCGCTGCCACCGTCACCCCTGGGGGGGGGGGGGACACGGGGGGGGGGTCAAAGGTCACCGGGGGGGGGGGGGGACACCACACACACAACACGACACCGATGACACACACACAACATTTGGGGTGACAAAGGGACAGGGGGGTGACACGGGGGGGGGGGGGAGACAGGATCACAATTTTTAGGCCTATTTTGGGGACCCCCCTCCAATTTTTGGGGACCCCCCCCCAATTTGGGGACACCCCCCAAATTTTGGGGACACCCCTCAGGTTTGGGGGACACCCCCCCAATTTGGGGACACCCCCAAATTTTGGGGGCATCCCTCAGGTTTGGGGACCCCCCCCCAATGTGGGGACACCCCCCAAATTTTGGGGACACCCCTCAGGTTTGGGGACCCCCCCCACAATTTGGGGACACCCCCAAATTTTGGGGACACCCCTCAGGTTCGGGGACCCCCCCCCAATTTGGGGACCCCCCGCAAATTTTGGGGACACCCCTCAGGTTTGGGGACCCCCCCCAATTTGGGGACACCCCCCAAATTTTGGGGGCACCTCTCAGGTTTGGGGACCCCCCCCAATTTGGGGACCCCCCGCAAATTTTGGGGACACCCCTCAGTTTCGGGACCCCCCCCAATTTGGGGACCCCCCCGGATTTTGGGGACACCCCCCCCCCCCCCCGGATATTGGGAATACCTCCCAAATTTGGGGGACACCCCCAATTTTGGGGACCCGCCCCCAGGTTTGGGGACACCCCCCCCAGGTTTAGGGACCCCCCCCCACAAGGTTTGGGGACCCCCCCAGATTTACGGACCCCCCCCAATTTGGGGACCCCCCCCCAAGGTTTGGAGACACCCCCCCAGGTTTAGGGCCCCCCCCTCAGGTTTGGGGACCCCCCCCCAGGTTTGGGGACCCCCCCCCCAATTTGGTGACCCCCCCCAGATTTAGGCCCCCCCCCCAGGTTTAGGGACCCCCCCCAGATTTAGGGACCCCCCCCAATTGGGGGACCCCCCCAGATTTGGGGACACCCCCCAGGTTTGGGGACCTCCCCCCAATTTGGGGACCCCCCCCAGATTTGGGGACCCCCCCCACGTTTGGGGGACCCCCCCCAAGATTTACTGACCCCCCCCAGATTTAGGGACACCCCCCCCAATTTTGGGGACCCCCCCCAGACTTAGGGACCCCCCCAGGTTTGGGGACCCCCCCAAGGTTTGGGGACCCCCCCCAGATTTAGGGACCCCCCCCAGATTTGGGGACACCCCCCAATTTGGAGGACCCCCCCCAGACTTAGGGACCCCCCCAGATTTACGGACCCCCCCCAAGGTTTGGGGGACCCCCCCCCAGATTTAGGGACCCCCCCCAGACTTAGGGACCCCCCCAGATTTGGGGACCCCCCCCCAGATTTAGGGAACCCCCAGATTTAGGGACCCCCCCAGATTTGGGGACACCCCCCCCCAATTTGGGGACCCCCCCCAGACTTAGGGACCCCCCCAGATTTGGGGACCCCCCCCAGATTTAGGGACCCCCCCCCACAAGGTTTGGGGACCCCCCCAGATTTACGGACCCCCCCCAATTTGGGGACCCCCCCCCAAGGTTTGGAGACGCCCCCCAGGTTTAGGGCCCCCCCCTCAGGTTTGGGGACCCCCCCCCAGGTTTAGGGACCCCCCCCAGATTTAGCCCCCCCCCCCCCCCAGATTTAGGGACCCCCCCCAATTTGGGGACCCCCCCCCAATTGGGGGAACCCCCCGGATTTGGGGACCCCCCCCAGGTTTGGGGACCTCCCCCCAATTTGGGGACCCCCCCCCAGATTTGGGGACCCCCCCCCACGTTTGGGGGACCCCCCAAGATTTACGGACCCCCCCCAGATTTAGGGACCCCCCCCCCCAATTTTGGGGACCCCTCCCAGACTTAGGGACCCCCCCCAGACTTAGGGACCCCCCCAGGTTTAGGGACCCCCCCCCCAATTTGGGGACCCCCCCCCAGACTTAGGGACCCCCCCAGATTTGGGGACACCCCCCCCCCAATTTGGGGACCCCCCCCAGACTTAGGGACCCCCCCAGATTTGGGGACCCCCCCCCCAATTTGGGGACCCCCCCAGGTTTAGGGACCCCCCCCAGATTTAGGGACCCCCCCCCCCAATTTGGGGACCCCCCCAGGTTTGGGGACCCCCCCAGATTTAGGGCCCCCCCCCAGATTTAGGGACCCCCCCCAGATTTGGGGACCCCCCCCAATTTGGAGGACCCCCCCCAGACTTAGGGACCCCCCCAGATTTGGGGACCCCCCCCAGATTTGGGGACCCCCCCCCAATTTGGGGGACCCCCCCCAATTTGGGGGACGCCCCCCCAGATTTAGGGACCCCCCCCCAAGGTTTGGAGACGCCCCCCCCAGGATTAGGGCCCCCCCCCTCAGGTTTGGGCCCCCCCCCCAGGTTTGGGGGCCCCCCCCTGGATTTTGGGGCCCCCCCCGGATTTTGGGGACCCCCCCGGATTTTGGGGACCCCCCCCCCGGATTTTGGGGCCCCCCTCACCCCGGACGAAGGTGCCCTGGGCCTGCCGCAGGCTGGGGGGCAGCAGCACCCCGAACCAGGTCAGGGGGTCGGGGGGGGGGCGGGGGGACGACCCCCCCCCTTTTTCTGGGGGACCCCGACGCTGCCGCGGCCCTGAGGGGGGGGGGAGAAGGGGGAGGGGCAAAGGTCAGGGACCCCCCAAAATCATCCAACGCCCCCCCAGCACCTATAGGGCCCCCCCATCCCCCCAAATCCCCCCCCCAGCACCCATAGGACCCCCCCAGCACCCCAAATTCCCCCCCAGCACCCATAGGGACCCCCCCAGCACCCATAGGACCCCCCCCGCACCCCAAATTCCCCCCCCAGCACCCATAGAGCCCCCCCAGCACCCATAGGGACCCCCCCCGCACCCCAAATTCCCCCCTCTGCACCCCAAATCCCCCCCCAGTACCCATAGGACCCCCCCAGCACCCATAGGGACCCCCCCCCGCACCCCAAATTCCCCCCTCTGCACCCCAAATCCCCCCCCAGCACCCATAGGACCCCCCCCGCACCCATAGGACCCCCCCAGCACCCCAAATCCCCCCCCCAGCACCCATAGGACCCCCCCAGCACCCCAAATCCCCCCCACACACCCATAGGACCCCCCCAGCACCCATAGGGACCCCCCCAGTACCCATAGGACCCCCCCCCAGCACCCCAAATTCCCCCCCCAACACCCCAAATCCCCCCCCAGCACCCATAGGGACCCACCCGCACCCCAAATTCCCCCCCCAGTACCCATAGGACCCCCCCCCGCACCCCAAATTCCCCCCCCAACACCCCAAATCCCCCCCCAACACCCATAGAGCCCCCTCAGCACCCCAATTTCCCCCCCCAGCACCCATAGGGACCCCCCCAGCACCCCAAATCCCCCCCCAGCACCCATAGGACCCCCTCAGCACCCCAAATCCCCCCCCAGCACCCATAGAGCCCCCCCAGCACCCATAGGGACCCCCCCCCGCACCCCAAATCCCCCCCCAGTACCCATAGGACCCCCCCCGCACCCATAGGACCCCCCCCGCACCCCAAATCCCCCCCCCAGCACCCATAGGACCCCCCCAGCACCCCAAATCCCCCCCAGCACCCCAAATCCCCCACCACCACCCCAAGTCCCCCCCCAGCACCCCAAATCGCCCCCCCAGCACCCCAAATTCCCCCCCCCGCACCCCAAATCCCCCCCAGCACCCATAGGGACCCCCCCAGCACCCCAAATCCCCCCCCAGCACCCATAGAGCCCCCCAACACCCCAAATTCCCCCCCAGCACCCATAGGACCCCCCCCGCACCCCAAATCCCCCCCAGCACCCATAGGACCCCCCCAGCACCCCAAATTCCCCCCCCAGCACCCCAAATCCCCCCCCCATACCCATAGGACCCCCCCCGCACCCCAAATTCCCCCCCCAGCACCCCAAATCCCCCCCCCATACCCATAGGACCCCCCCCGCACCCCAAATTCCCCCCCCAGCACCCCAAATCCCCCCCCAGCACCCATAGAGCCCCCCCAGCACCCATAGGGCCCCCCCAGCACCCCAAATCCCCCCCCAGCACCCATAGGACCCCCCCAGCACCCCAAATTCCCCCCCCAGCACCCATAGAGCCCCCCCAGCACCCATTGGACCCCCCCAGCACCCATAGAGCTCCCCCGCACCCCAAATCCCCCTCCCAGCACCCATAGGACCCCCCCCGCACCCCAAATCCCCCCCAGAACCCATAGAGCCCCCTCAGCACCCCAAATTCCCCCCCCACACCCATAGGACCCCCCCAGCACCCATAGGACCCCCCCAGCACCCCAAATCCCCCCCCAGCACCCATAGGGACCCCCCCCGCACCCCAATTTCCCCCCTCAGCACCCATAGGAACCCCCCTCAGCACCCATAGGAACCCCCCTCAGCACCCCAATTTCCCCCCCAGCACCCATAGGACCCCCCCCGCACCCCAAATCCCCCCCCCAGCACCCACAGACCCCCCCTCACCGTCGCCCCCCCCCAGTTGGGGGTGGGGGTCCCCCCCAGTTCCCGGCACCTCCTCGAAGTGGAGGGCCCCCCCCGGCTCCTCCCTGGGGGGGGGGGGACAGACAGACAGACATGGGGACACTGGTGTCACCCCCCCCAAACTGGGGACACCCCCAGCGCCACCCCCCCCAAACTGGGGACACCCCCCAAACTGGGGACACCCCCACCTCATTGGGGACACCCCCAGTGCCACCCCCCAAACTGGGGACACCCCCCAGTGTCACCACCCCCAAACGGGGGACACCCCCAGTGCCACCACCCCCAAACTGGGGACACCCCCCAGTGCCACCCCCCAAACTGGGGACACCCCCCAGTGTCACCCCCACCTCATTGGGGACACCAGTGCCACCCCCCAAACTGGGGACACCCCCCAGTGTAACTCCCCAAACTGGGGACAACCCCAGTGCCACCCCCCAAACTGGGGACACCCCCCAGTGCCACCCCCCAAACTGGGGACACCCCCAGTGTCACCCCCACCTCATTGGGGACACCCCCAGTGCCACCCCCCAAACTGGGGACACCCCCAGTGCCACCACTCCCAAACTGGGGACACCAGTGCCACCCCCAAACTGGGGACACCCCCCCCCCCCCCCGGTGTCCCCCCCCCCCCCCCGGTGTCCCCTACCTGGGGAGGACGCGGACGCGGGGGACCATGGTGGCACCGTACTGGAGGGAGGACACGCGGTGACATCCCAGTGAGTACCGCGCCTGTGACAGGGACAGCCACCCCTGGGGACAGTGGGGACACAGTGACACGCGGGGACGGGGACAGCCACCCCTGGGGGACACGGTGACACGCGGGGACGGGGACAGCCACCCCTGGGGGACACGGTGACACGTGGGGACGGGGACAGCCACCCCTGGGGACAGCGGGGGGGACACGGGGACAGGGGTGACATGGGGAGGAGGTGGCAGGTGACATGTCCCCATGGGGGGGTGACACATGACCAAGGGGGGGTGGCACATCCCCAGGTGTGTCCCCATGGGGGTGGCATGTCCCCAAGGTGGGTGGCACGTCCCCAGACATGTCCCCATGGGGGGTGACGTGTCCCCATGGGGGTGGCATGTCCCCAAGGTGGGTGGCCTGTCCCCAGACGTGTCCCCAAGGTGGGTGGTGCGTCCCCAGACGTGTCCCCATGGGGGTGGCACGTCCCCGCGGGGGGTGGCACGTCCCCAGACATGTCCCCATGGGGGTGGCATGTCCCCAGATGTGTCACCATGGGGGTGGCATGTCCCCATGGGGGTGGTGTGTCCCCAGATGTGTCCCCATGGGGGTGGCGTGTCCCCAAGGCGGGTGGCACGTCCCCAGGCATGTCCCCATGGGGGGTGACGTGTCCCCATGGGGGTGGCATGTCCCCAAGGTGGGTGGCACGTCCCCAGACGTGTCCCCATGGGGGTGGCACGTCCCCGCGGGGGGTGGCATGTCCCCAAGGTGGGTGGCACGTCCCCAGACGTGTCCCCATGGGGGTGGCACGTCCCCGCGGGGGGTGGCATGTCCCCAAGGTGGGTGGCACGTCCCCAGACGTGTCCCCAAGGTGGGTGACAAGTCCCCGCGGGGGGTGGCATGTCCCCAGACGTGTCCCCGCTGTCACCTGCCGCAGGAGCTGACTGAGGAGGTGCCGTCTCTGCTGCAGCGTCTCCAGTGCCTCCAGCAGCTCCAGTGCCGCCGCGTCCAGTGCCGCCTCCAGCCCCGCCGGAGCCCCTATGGAATCCACCCCCTATAGGGACCCTATAGGAAACCGCCCCCTATAGGGACCCCACGGAAACCGCCCCCTATAGGGACCCTATAGGAAACCACCCCCTATAGGGACCCTATAGGAAACCGCCCCCTATAGGGACCTACGGAAACCGCCCCCTATAGGGACCCTATAGGAAACCGCCCCCTATAGGGACCCCACGGAAACCGCCCCCTATAGGGACCCTATAGGAAACCGCCCCCTATAGGGACCCCACGGAAACCGCCCCCTATAGGGACCCTATAGGAAACCGCCCCCTATAGGGACCCTACGGAAACCGCCCCCTATAGGGACCCCACGGAAACCGCCCCCTATAGGGACCCTATAGGAAACCGCCCCCTATAGGGACCCACTGAAACCGCCCCCTATAAGGATCCTATAGGAAACCGCCCCCTATAGGGACCCCACAGAAACCGCCCCCTATAGGGACCCTATAGGAAACCGCCCCCTATAGGGACCCCACGGAAACCACCCCCTATAGGGACCCTATAGGAAACCGCCCCCTATAGGGACCCCACGGAAACCGCCCCCTATAGGGACCCTATAGGAAACCGCCCCCTATAGGGACCCCACGGAAACCGCCCCCTATAGGGACCCTATAGGAAACCACCCCCTATAGGGACCCTATAGGAAACCGCCCCCTATAGGGACCTACGGAAACCGCCCCCTATAGGGACCCTATAGGAAACCGCCCCCTATAGGGACCCCACGGAAACCGCCCCCTATAGGGACCCTATAGGAAACCGCCCCCTATAGGGACCCCACGGAAACCGCCCCCTATAGGGACCCTATAGGAAACCGCCCCCTATAGGGACCCTACGGAAACCGCCCCCTATAGGGACCCCACGGAAACCGCCCCCTATAGGGACCCTATAGGAAACCGCCCCTATAGGGACCCACTGAAACCGCCCCCTATAAGGATCCTATAGGAAACCGCCCCCTATAGGGACCCCACAGAAACCGCCCCCTATAGGGACCCTATAGGAAACCGCCCCCTATAGGGACCCCACGGAAACCACCCCCTATAGGGACCCTATAGGAAACCGCCCCCTATAGGGACCCCACGGAAACCGCCCCCTATAGGGACCCTATAGGAAACCGCCCCCTATAGGGACCCTACGGAAACCGCCCCCTATAGGGACCCTATAGGAAACCGCCCCCTATAGGGGCCCTCCGGAAACCGCCCCCTATAGGGACCCTATAGGAAACCGCCCCTATAGGGACCCCACGGAAACCGCCCCCTATAGGGGCCCTCCGGAAACAAAGCCCCTCCCGAGGGGAGACCCCACATAAACAGACGTCCCCGACCCTATAAACACCCCCAACTATGGCAAACCCCACACAACCCCCCCCCCAACACCCCCAACTATGGCAAACCCCCCCCCAACCCCACACAAACACCCCTCAACCATTCAGACCCCACATAAACCCCCCAAAATAACCCCCTCCCTCAGCCCCTCACCGACCCTCCATTGCCGCCGCCGGCTGTCGCCGCCTCCCCCCGGCCCGCAGCGCGGCTTCACGCCGGGCCGCCCCCTCCTCCAATAGCAGCCGCCCCCGCCCCTTCTCCGCCAATCAGCGCGCGCGGAGGGGGCGGGAGGCGGGGGCCCTGGTTGAGGGGCCGGCGGCGCGGCGGGGTGAAGCCGGCTCGGCCGCCACCTTGGT